>NC_133618.1:223559898-223564898 GCF_048593235.1 Sminthopsis crassicaudata
TTGCCTTTTAACCTAGCTCCCGCATGAGCATGGGAGGGCATATATGACCTGACAGCCGCTTGTTTGCAACCTCTGTACAGAAAATGTTTCTTTTTGTGTGTTCTCAGTGTCTCATGAAACATAGTAGGTTCTTAATGAGTATCTGTAGAACTGAATTTAAGATGTCTTCCAGTTCTGATTTTCTTTGATTTCTCTAATCTCAAGTATTAGCTCTCATTCTAATAATCTTCCAATCCAACCTAACCTGATTTATTAAGCACCTACTATGTGCAAGGCACCAGATTGGGCACCAGAGATACAAAGGGAAAAAATGAAACAATCCCTACCCTCAAGGAGCCTAAACTCTATTGAAAATCTCTGGGGGAAATTCTTCAGGTTCCAGGTATCAACTATCAATTTAAGATTTCTTAAAAGCAATAACCAGTTTTCCTTCGATCTTTTGTTGCTTCTAGCTCCAGTTCTCATGGCTCATCCATGGAGTCTTGGAAGGAAACATTTCTTTGATGGTGATGGAGAACAAAACTGGGAAGGAACAAAGCCAGACCATCTGGTACTTTGCCAACAGCGAAGGTTTGGGCATTTGGCATCGGATGGTCTTACCTCTTCCTGATGTTTCAGACAAGTTAGTACCTATTTATCCTTTCTATTCATTCTCTACTCCTTCTTCCCGGGCAGCCACAAGACAGAGCATCCATCATAATAGCAATAATTCTCATTTCTGTAGCAGTGTAAGTTTATAAAGCCCCTTCCTTGCCACAATCATGTAAGATCGACTCTGCTCCTGTCATGATCCCCATTTCATAGATAAGGAAAATGAAGCTCATATTAAGTAAATTGTTCATGTGAGATCATTCTCATTTTATACAGGATGAAGTTAAGTTTTAGAGAGTTTGAAGTGATTTATCCATATATTATCAGAGCACAGATTCTAATCCATGTCTCAAAATTACAGATCTGACACATACATACATACATACATACACACATACAATATGGAGAATCACTTAGACTATAAATCCTATCATACGTATCTTACAGGCAGAGAGAAGGAGGAAGGGAGGAAGATAAAGGGAGAGGGACACAGATGGAGCTATACTCACAGAGGCACACACATATACCTTACAGTGCACAGTCTCTGCAACATGCTGATTGAGTATTGGGCATTCCATAGACAGAGCAAAGCATGTCAACCCTTATCATCCTACCCACAAGTTTTTAACAATCATATTTATCTCCTATGATGTTTTAGAGTCTCCAGAATGTTTCCATGCCCATGATTTCATCCGAAACCACCAATAGCCCTGCAAGATAGGCAGGACAAATGTCATTCCATTTTTACAGACACAAAAACTAAATCAGAGGAATGCTGTGACTTGCTGAAGGTCACACAAGCTAGCTAGCTATGGATTGCAAAGGTTTCCTCTCTCCCTATCTGGAGTACATCATTCCTCATGGACATTCTGTCAAGGAAGGTAAACAAATTCCATAGTATTCAGAAAATTGCCATCATCCCCCATCCTCATGCCCTTTCATTGTCACAACACTAGGTCATCATACACAATCTGTTGGTGGAAAATGTTGCTTAAGAAAAAGAGTTGAATTTGGACAAAGTTATCATTCCCCTGATAGGCAAACATTTCCAATTGATTCTTTGGATTGTTGAGTTTACATGCTCTTGGATGGGGCAAGGGATGGGAGGGGGAAGGAAATACTCATTTCTACCAAAGATTTTTAAGAGATTAGAAGTGGGGTAGAAGAAAACCTTTTTTTTAGTATCTCGAGTCTATTATTCACATCAGCTTCTTTGGGAACCAGCATAGTCAGAAAAAAAAGGACATTGAATTGAGCATCAGTGCACTGGGTAAACATCCTGGCTCTGCACCTCTGACTTTGGTCACTTGGAGCATCTCACATAAGAACTCTGAGCCTACTTTTCCTCCTCTATAAATCGAGGGGTGGATTTAAACCATCTCAGGTAAATGTCCAACTATAAATGACAAACAAATTCAAATTTCCCTCTTAAAGATCTAATTTTGAAAAATTAGAGCTCAAAGTTTGGTGTTTTGTTGTGGTTGTTCAGTTATTTCAATGGTGTCCAGTTCTTCACGACCCCATTTTCTTGGAAAAGATACTGGAGGAATTTGCCATTTCCTTCTCTAACTCATTTTACAGATGAGGAAACTGAGGCAAGCAGTGTTAATTAAGCAACTTGCCCAGGGTCACTCAGCTAGTCAATTGTCTGAGGACAGATCTGAATTCAGGTCTCCTGACTCCGGGCAAGGTGTTCCATCCACCGTACTACCTAGTTTCCCCAAAGCTCAGTATGGAGTGGTTTGCTCAGACTCTCAGCTTCCGAGATGCATGCTGAACTGGGAGGTTTGGCAACATTTACAATCTCTGCAGACCTCAGCAATTTATGCAGGATCCTTGATGGCTAAGAGCCTTTTTCTGTGTTTTATGGATACTTCTGTTTCCAACCTGAACCGCATTGAGACAATGCTATACTACAAAGAGTTCAGCCTTCTCTGAACCTCAATTTCCACAACATTTAAATGGGGTTAATAGTGGAGGCAGGACAGTATAGTGAAAAGAGTATTGGATTTGGAATGAGAGATCATGGGTTCAAATCCTAATTCAATCATTTTATCAACCATGTGATCTTAAGCAAATTCCTTAAATTCTCTTAAGCCTCAGTTTTCTCACCTGTAAAATGAGAGGATTGGGCTTGATAAATTCTAAGGACCCTTCTAGTTCTAGATCTATTAATGGTAATATGCAGCTTGCCAGCATCCCTGACCAGAGTGAGGAAAGTAATTTTCATAAGCCTAGAAATGCTATAGAAATCTGAACTATTAGTATATCTGTGATATTATATCAGGGTCATGCAGTAATAAAAGATCATCCTCAAAGTCAGGAAGGACTAAGTTCAAGCCTTGTTACTGGCATACCAGCTGGGGGAGAGTAGGAAAATCATTTAATAGGATGGTAACCTGGGTGACTCTCTAAGGATGTAAAATGAATGACTGATCAGCATTAATGGAGGGAGTTTCCACACTAGGACTTTCGTACACTGATTAAATCACAAGACCAAGCTGGGGAGGGCAGGTATCACTGAAAAATGGAGAAGCCTAGTGTACTTACAAGGGGTCCTCCTCAACAACCACATCTGATGGTAGAGGGTTAATGATCAAGGTCCCTAAAATCTTTGAGGATTAGTGTCCCAAGACTAATGGGTTTAATTAAAAGGGAAGGAGAAGGTCGAAGGGAAAGGAGAAAAGGAGAGAGCATTTAAGCTATCGCCACAGATAAGTTTTTTGTTTTAGAGATCTCAAGAGCTGGGCAAACTGCCCAGGACATGAAGGCGCTGCTAGTGCCCAATGGGAGATGCTAAATGATAGCTATGATGTAACGGGAAGAACCCAGGATTTGGAGTCCTGTAGTTGAACCCAACAACCTGTATTTGAATGTCAGATTTGCCACTGATCGCTCACTGGGTGATCTAGACTAAATCACTTCATCACATCACAGCTTCCTCTTTTAAAAAAAACAAGGTCAATGATTCATAGTGCTCTTCTACGGCAAACATTTTATTATAGGGATTTTGTTTAGACCTTCAAGTCTTCTTTTACTTTAAGTCTGGGTCTCCCTCTCTCATGTAAGCTAGAAATATGACAGCCACTTACTGGCCTGATCCCAATTTATCATTTTCCCTGCTTTGACCTGGTCTGTTTCTGACCCGTTTTTGACTGATCCTCCTGAGGTAGTTTGGCAACTCCTCAATGCTGGAAGCTCACCATATTGGTTCTGGGCTTAGTGAAGCTCAGAATCCCTGTACTCAAGTGATCCCCCAGAATCAACCTTCCCAGTAGCAGAGACTGTAGACATGTGCCTCCATGCATCGCCTTTTCATGGCCACTCTGGAGGAATATGTGTGAATGAAACAATAACTGTGGTCCCTCTCAATAGAACTTAACCATCCTGGGATAATTCAAACTAACATGGCTTAATTTAATGATACATTGAGATCTAAGAAATATATGATCATAAGGATCAAACACTCTAACAGTCAATCAATCAAGAGTTAGCCAACTAACAGTTATTAGGTGCTTACTATGTTCCAGGAATGGTATCAAGTGTTGGCAACATCAATGGCACTAAGGTACTAAATAAGAGTATAAGGAAGGGCAAATTAGGGTCCCAGCTCTCAAGAAAATTATATTATAAAAGGAGAAATAACTTGCCAACAACTGTGTACATGTAAGATACACACAGGATAAAAATAAAGTAAATATACAGAGAAGTCACTCGCGGTGAAGAGTACCAGGAATGACTTCCTGAAGGAAATAGGATTTAAATAAGGAAGCCAGAAGGTGCAGACAAGAGGGAGGTTGGAAAAGACCCAGTTATCAGTAATATGCCATTTATATGGTGGTTACATGCCATTTATGTTGCCAACACTTGATACGATTCCTTTAACACAGTAAGCACCTAATAAATATTTACTGACTATTGATTGACTATTAGGGTGATTGATCCCTATGATTATATATCTCTTAGATCCTAAGATATCGCCAAACTAAGCCATGTTAGTTCTAATTATCCCAGGATGGTTAAGTTCTGTAGGTGAGAGGGACCATCTTATTCATTTATGCCCTCCAGACTGTCCATGAAAGTGAGAAGCATCATGGCACCAGTCTGTAATCTCTGACACTGGGAAAGCGGAGGCTGATGGACCACTTTAAAAACCCTTGATAACCAGAGGATTTTATATTTGATCCAGAAGGCAAAAGAGAGTCACTAGAGTGCTTCATATTGAGTTGGGGAGTAACAGCAGCAGGAATCTGTGCTTTAAGAAAGTTGTTTTATCACTTGAGTAGAGAATGGATTAAAATGGGGAAAGATTTGTTGCAGAAAATTGTTGCGATAGTCCAGATACAAAGTGACGAAATCTTGTACTCATCACTTGGTTGTGTGAATGAAGAGAAGGGGTCATGTATGAG
>NC_133618.1:223569898-223583350 GCF_048593235.1 Sminthopsis crassicaudata
TTTATAAAAGGGGAAATTGAGGCACAAAAATATTAAATTACCTCTCTTGGGTCACACAGCTCATTAGTATATTAGACAATATTCAAATTTAGGTCCTCTCGACTCCAAATCTAAAATTCTATGCACTTAGTCACAACCCTCATTTATCTTTCTTGTTTGAAAGTACAGGTGGTAAGAAGTACCTTGGTAGAGGGAAATAAGCATTGATTCTATAATCAGAACATAGGTTTAAATCTTGCTTTTGACGATTACCTTAGACAAGTCATCCTAGGACTCAATTTCTTCCTCTATAAAATGAAGTGGTTGAGCTAGTTGGCCCTAAAATCTCTTCTATCTCTATCTATGATATTATGCTCCAGATTTTTCTTAGCTTGGATTTGCTTCAAGCAGGTTACATCCAGACCTTACTTCAAAAGCTTCTTTGATTAGGCTCTTTTTGAAGGCTTAGTATATTGAGTACCATGGTCCCTTAAAGCTCTCCAGTAGATGTAGAAGAAGGAGAAATGGTTTCCCTTACACCCACTTTTTGTGGACACCCACAAAGACAAAAGTATCTCTTGGAATAATAATAAATGACATTTTAAAAATATTTTATATCCCTGATCTCATTTGAACAAAATTCTGAAAGTTAGCACCACAATTATTTTTACCCCTATTTCATGGATGAAGAAATTAAGACTCAATCTTAAACTCTGCCTCATGTTCCTTATTTGTAAAATTGGGAGAATAATATCACCTGCCTACTTAGGGTTGTTTTTAGAATCAAGTGAGATAATAATAGTAAAGCACTTAACACGGTGACTGACACATAGTAAATGCTATATAAATATTTGTTGTTATTATTTGTGATTATTATAGTTTAAAAAATATGCCCCCTAAAAAAAAAGAAATCAAGGCTCAGATAAAGGCAATGACTCAACTACAGAGGAAAACCCAGCTACTTAGCTTGGGAGACAGGTTTTCACTGTACCAGGTATGGCACCTTCTAAAAGTTGCCCATCCTCCTTATACCCCAAACCTGAGTCCCATGTTGTCAGATACATGAGCAGTTTTGTGGTAAGATGGAGGATTACAGCTTAGGGCTCCTATCTGTGTGCAGAGTAATGTTTCAGAAGGATCAGTCTGACATCTCTATAGAAAACAGTATAAGGAGGCAGGCTGGATACAGGGGAACATTTTGCTATTTCTATAGTTCAGAGGTGAAGCTGAACCACTGATGTATCAGTGGATGGATACAGGAGGCAGAAATGAAGGGAAATGTTTAAAATTTGGCTGCATGTGAGGAAAAAAAGGATAAAAATGAAGGATGTCTCCAAGATTTCAAGCCTGAGTGACTTGTATGGCAGGAAAGATAATAAGTATGCCCTCAGATGTGCTGAGTTTAAAGCAGGATTGTTGTTGTCCACTATTTTTCAGTTGTGTAATTACACACATCTGTGATTTCCTTGACAAAGATGCTGGAGAGGTTTGCTGTCCTTCTCCAGATCATTTGACAGGTGACGAAGCTGGATCAAAGAGGGTTAAGTGACTTGCCCAGAGAGGGTCACACAGCTAGTAAGTGTCTGAAGTCAGATTTGATCACAGGAAGATGAGTCTTCTTAACTCCAGACCCAGCACTCTATCCATTGCATCATTTACCTGCTCAGGATAGGCATGTATAAGTATTCACTAGACAATCCAATTGAATACCAGTGAAAATGGAGATGGGTGGAGAGAGCTGAGATGAAAGTAGAGGTGAAACTTGAAAGTGCTTTTGTAAGACTTTTCTTTGGAAGACTGAACTCCTTTTCTCATTGAAAAGATATCACAAATGGTGATGATGCTCCTAGTGGGACTAAACATGTCTATTTAACCTATACTCTCCATGAAATACTGCATTGAAAAGGATTTTTATGCTGCTATAAAGATAACAATTAAAATTTTTAAATTAAATTAATCATTTTTATTTATCTTAAATGCTGGTGTTTGAAGCAAATAGACTGAGAGGAAACCTACAGAATGTGCTAATTCTAAAGACCAGAATTCTGAGTACTCTCAAACTTTGGAGAGGGTGAGAGCGATTGTTTATTTTGACTTTTTCAAATTACAGAAAGAGGCATTATGGCATGAAGTAGTATACAAATTACTTGGTATAAAAATAATTTTGATATTCATTTTGTGAAAGCAATTGTCTTTCATGTATATTTTTACTGAAATTAGGTTAACTCAAAATAAGTAACTTTGACCAGATGAAACTACATTGAGCTGATTTCCCTACCTTTAATTACTTCTCTTTCAGTTGAGTGCTGGATTTTGCGTTTCATTACTTTTTTGCTGTAGAATTAATTCTATGATTTTTGACATATGGATATAATAATTCCAGGGAAATGTTCAAAAGTTGTTACTTTAAGGAGCACCCTTCAATGACTGTTAAAGAAATTACAGCAATTGTTGATATAAGGAAGTCAAGCATTTAAAGAATGATTTAAGCCTCAAATGCCATTTACATCAGTTATCCTAAAGTGCAAAAAAAAAAAGTTCAGCCAAAAAGCAGTGTTGAGAGATGATAAAGTGTTAATCATAAGAAAGCAAGAAAAGACCAATAAAAGTCTCTGATTGATGAAGTGATTGTTATTGATTCCTTTATAATTTAGGCTTCTTAAGGTTATAAGAAAATGAGTTTACTTTAAAAAAAAACAGTTGCAAAGTACTTCTATGATGTAAAAGTGATTGTCATTGGCAAAACAGTACAGAAATAAAGTACAAAAAATTGAGGGGAAAGAATTTCTACTGATGAAACTCACCTTTTCATTCAAGTATATACCAAAACTATTATCAGAAGAAAGGCATGTAAGACTATAATCTCTAAGTATTTTCATCAAACCATAGAAGATCTATCCCCCCAAAAAATTGGTGTTTAGTTTTTTGTTGTAGTTTTTTTTCTCCCAATTGACTTATAAATATTATTCCCATTGAGGGAAAGAAGAATTCTAATAAATACATTCATATGCTGAGAAAGAACAACTGCTCCAGAATTATAGAAATTCCTAAATGTAGATGGAATACTGCAACACAAATTTATACCATGCTGCACATCAATAAAGATTTCTATCCAGGCTTTAGAAATTAATATTCTTCGGTAGCCTAAGAATGTGATTACTTGATTTATTGGGAGCACAGTTGAACTCAATTCAACTTAGAGAGTCCTAGATCTCCTCAAAAGGAAAATTCCCCAATCTCTAGTATACCAATGGAAATGGTGACGAGATGGAGATTACCGGATGATCTTATGTTGGCTTCCTTCAGCAACCTGAAGTGGGGTTGGCATTGTCCATCTTCTTTTTCAAAGGTGAAAGCCAGAAGATTATAAAGTAAGAAAAAGATGATGACAGAACAGAAGTTATTGAGAAACCCAGATCTCTCTTTCTCCTGCTCTCATCAAATTTGCCTCTCACAGAGGTATGGGACATTGTTCTCCACCAATGAGAAAGTCTCATGCCAACGGAATTAAGAGCTGGGACAAAATTCTGTTCATTTGCTTGATTTAAATGTCCCTTAAAAGCATATGGAAAATGATTCAAATTTAAAAGAATCAGAGCCATTCTCTACTTGATAAATGGTCAAAGATTGTGAAATGACAGTTTTCAAAGGAAGAAATCCAACCTATCAAAAATCACATGAAAAATGCTTCAAATAACTAATAATTAGAGATATTCAAATCAAAGCACCTCTGAAGTTCCCATCAGATTGACAACAATGATTTTGTAAAATGACAGTTGTTGGATGGTCTGTAATAAAATAATCATCTTAAGGCACTGGTGGTGGAACTGTAAATAGGTGTAGCTATTCTCATAAGAAAATTGGAACTTATGCTTCCAAAATAATTAAATTGTTTATGTACTTTTGCCCAGAAATATCACTACTAGACACATGCCAAAGAAGTCAAAGAACAAAGACAACAACCAAATATGTATGGATAACATTTGTAGCAATTGTTTTTATAATGGCAAAAATAGAAACTTAAAGGGATACTCATTCACCAGGGAATGGCAGAATAAAAAAATAGCATTGGACATTATAATAAATTAATGTGCCATTAGAAATTATGAAAGGAACAATTTCAGAGAAATCTTGGAAGACTTGTATGAACTGATAGTGAAATGAGATGAATCTTAGAAATAATTCATAAATAACAACATATAAAGACAAAAAGTTAGAAACACTTAAGAATTATAATCAATAGAACAACCAACTATTATTCCAGAGGACCTATTATGATGCTTGCTAACTATCCACTTTTTGGCAGAAGGGTGATTAGCTTTGAGAAGATCAAAGTTGATCTTTTATCATTTTCTCATTGATTCTTTTTACAATTAATTGATTTCATCCTGCAATTGCCTAAATCATGACTTTTTGTCTCTGAACTTGATTCAGAAATTCATCTAGCTGAAATGAATTTAAAGGAGTAGATATTGGTTTGGCACTTTATATTTAATCCTGTGGTTCTATCCTGTATTTTATATTTTATTCCATCCTGTAAGTGATAACTAGATTCTGTCTTCTAGTGCTTCTCTTTGTCTCTGGGGAAAAAACCTCATAAGTTCATAGTTTAGTCTCCCTCTCTGAGGCTGAATATATAAGCTGTGGTTCTCCTATAATCACTTCTAATTAAAGAAAACCTCTGAGCATGGGAATTGTTATCTCAGCAACACCTGCAAATCATGCCTTGCCAAGAGAAGTTTGTTATTTTGTATAACTTCAGCCTCTGAGAAGCTGAATGATGTCTGTGTGCCATCCTTGAGAACCAGACTAAGTTGACCTTCACCCATCTTAAGGACCTATCTTTGTAAATTTTAGGTGGCTTTGTATTATATCCAGGTGTAACTGTCTGTACAAGTCTGATGTACCTGTCTGGTAGCCATGACCGTAGAGACAGAAAGGGGGGGACCTGATCTCCAGATGTACTTTATGGCCACCTTCCTTAATGTAACTAATCTCCTACCTCTATGATGCTACCAATCCCATAACCAGTGATGTGATTTTGGGTTATTTTCTTTGTTCTATGCTTATAAAAAAATGTATTGCACACTCAATTTGGGGGTAGCCACCCTATTAATAAATATAACTTTGCTTGGATTTTAGCAAATTATTCTTATGGAATCAGTAGAGATGTGGATTAGATGATCATAGAATTAAATGATTTTGTAACTGGCTGAATGGCTAACATCAGAAAAATGTTTTATTGTAAGCTTGGCTGGCAGTCTCTGCTAGAGTATCCCAGAGATCTATGTTTGATCTTGTGTTATCTTAATTTCATTATTGAGTTAGATAAAGGAATAAGTAGCATGTTTATAAACTTAGCAGATAATAATAAAATGTATTAATAACTAGCACTTATATTGTGATTTAAGGTTTACAAAATGCTTCACACACATCTCATTTGATCATCAAAACAACCCTGGGAAATGGGAGCTACTGTAATCCCCATTTTACAGATAAGGAAACTAAGAAGGGATTAAATAAACTTACCTAGGTAATACAACTTGTTTAGTATCTGAGCCCATTTTTAAACTCAGATTTTCCTAACTCCAGATCCAGCATCTATCTACTGCACCACTTTTGGACTTAAGAGGCAGGATCGATCTGAATTCTCATTCTACTTTTAGTATTAAATGCATTGCTGCGTATACATTACCTCCTCTCTCTAAGCCTCAATTTCCTCAACTATAAAATGGGGATAGTAGTGTAACTTACCCAAGATCACATAGCTATTAAATGTCTCAGACTAAATTCGCACTCAGGTCTTCCTGACTCCAAATTCAGCACTCTATTGATTGTAGCCCCAGCTTTCTTTTTTGGGATCACAAAGGTGGGAAGGATATCAAACGATCAGAATCCAAAAAGAACCAGACAAACTAGAACACTGGCTAATTAAGTCTAGTAAGAGGAAATCCAAAAGAGATAAAGTCCAACACTTGAGTTCAAAAAATCAGTTTTACAAGTGTAGGATGGGGAAAGTGTTATTAATAATAACAAACATTTATATAACACTAAATGTTCCAGGTATTATGGTTAAGTGTTTTACAATTATTGTCTCATTTGATCCTTATAACAACTGGAGAGAAGTAGCTGTTACTATTATCCCCATTTTACAGATGAGGAAACTATTGTGACTTACCCAGAGTCACACAGTTAATAAGTTTTTGAAGCTGAATTTGAAACCATGTCTTCCTGATTCTGAACGTGGTTGTTCTAGCCCCTAGTTAGAAAGACCTGTTAGAAAGAAGTTTTCTGAAAGGATCTGGGGGTTAGAGTGGATTTCATGTTTGTTATGAATCATCCCAAAATGCTAATGTGATCTTAGGTTCCATTAAAAGAGAGAGAAGTAGGAATGAAAAAATTATAGTCCCACTGTTCTTAGGATAAACCCCAAGGAGACAAGGGATAACCCCAAAGGACAATGATTGAAAATTGGGGGGGAAAAAAGCAAATTTAGGCTAAATGTCAGGGAAAAAACTTCCTACCAATCAGAGCTGTCCAGATGTGGAATAGCCTGCCTTATATTTGTATTCACGATGTTTAGTACAGTCCCTAGGACATAGTAAGCACTTAATAAATACTCATTGACTTGATTGTCTTGGGAAATGATAGATTCTTCAACCTTAAAAATCTTCAATTAGAAATTGAATGGTTACTTGCCAGATATATAATGATGGGGATTGCTTTCAGGTACAAATCAATCTAGCTAGTCTTTGGATATCCTTCTAGCTCTGAGATTTGGTGATTTATATAGTGTTTTCCTTTTTTCCTTGTTTGATTTGATCATCTCCATTTCCCTATGAGTTAGGTTAGATATAAGTATTATTTTCCTGTTTCACAGAAGAGGAAACCAAAGCTAGTCATAGAGGCATAGAACTTTGAGAACAATTATTCCAATTCTTTCTTAAGGTCTTTGATCTAACAGGTAGTTAATAGCAAAATAAGGACTTGAATCCATGACTTCTGACAGCAGAAATAGTCTACTCCTCTTTCCTCTCTATATGCTTCCTTTAATGACTGGCCTCTGGGGGACAAATAGATTGGAATTGAGGGAGATTTAGAGAACAGATAATAACTGATCAGGAGTTAGCTAGGTGGTGCAGTGGATAGAGCACATTGGTACTAAAATTAAGAGGACTTGAGTGACCTCAGATACTTGAGTGACCATCTGTGTGACCTTGGGGAGTTACTTAATCCCAATTGTCTCCCCAAAATAAAAAAAATGAATTAAGGAACTGAACAAGAGACAAACAGAAAAGAAAAGAGGTTAGAGAAGATGTGGGTTTGTGTAGGAAAGAGAGGAAAATGGGATATGTGCCCAAATCCTTTAAAAAGAGAAGGTGAGAACATTTTGTCTGGCAACTAAGGTGTTGCCTATTGTCAACTCAAGAGAGCTCTCATTACCTACCAAGTAATCAGCACACAACAATATGATACAGAAGAAAGAGTTGGCTCTATGGGTAGAAGACTTGGGTTAAAATCCTACCTATAATGCTAATTACTTTTGTGACTTTCAACTCCTGAACCTCCTCTTTGCTTGACAGCTAACACTGAATACTGCAACAAGTAATAGATTAGCGATTCAGAATTTTCTAATCCTATTTCCAGCACTAATTTGCTTGACAATTTGGGACAAGATGTTCCCACTTCCAAGGCTTAAGAACAATGAGACAAATCTTTGATATTTGTCTGAATACAGGTCACCTCAGAATATAGGTTGCATTCTTAAAGTGAGTTCTTTCTGAAAGGAAAAAATATATGTGTATACCCTGAAAAATAATTGCACACATTTTTAACATGGAATTACCATACTGAAAATATATTTACTGTGAAAGTTATTTTTGCATTTCTTTCCATGCAAATAAAAATGTTTTATTCATTTGTTATCATCACTGCTCTCTTCCGTCTTCATCACTTTCATTGTCATTCTCTTCTTCCCAGGCTTCCCACAATATGCCATCTTCACATTTTAAAGCATCTTTTGAAGCCATGGATGACAAATTGAAGATGTAATTCTTTCCCATGTGGTTAGAATCCCACTGCAAACCCATCACAATAACTAATTTATTCTGCCTAGAATGGGGATGTGTACTCCTTACAAGAACCAGAGTTCTGTCTTTGGGGGTCACCTTCAAAAGGTTTCACTGTCAGGTAAAGGACTTTAGCCCTGAAATAGCTACTGGATATGATTTCAATGAGCCCATTTAAGAATCAATAGATAGAGAACTGGGCTTGGAGTCAGAAAAATATGAGTTCAAATTTGGCTTCAGACACCTGGTAGCTGTATAATTCTAGACAAGTCATTAAAATGCTTCCTGCCTCAGTTTCTTCAACTGTAGAATGATCATAATATGCATACGTCACAGTAATTATAATAATATTAAAATAACGTTTGTGGTTATATACATGAATGTATGTGCATATGTAACCTCCTGATTTTATTTCGAGAATTAAATGAGATAAAGTACTTATCATAGTCATTTAATGAATCCTTTCCCTTCCCATCATCCTCATAAATAAAACTTCAGATGTCCTCTAAATGCACCTGGAATGAACTTTGCAATACAATCGTTGTTCAGTCATTTCCAAATCTTGTCACCCTATGGACCAGAACTAGCCAATATTATTCATGGGGTTTTCTTGGCAAAAATACTAGAGTGGCTTGCCATCTCCTCCTCCAGTAGATTAAGTAAAACAGGATTAAGTGACTTGCCCAGAGTCATACAGGTAAGTATCTGAGATGGGATTTGAATTCAGATCCTTCTTACTCTAGGACTACTGTTCTATCTACTGAGCCTCCTAGCTGTCTCCTTGTATTACAAACTGATTATAAAGACTACTATTCAATTTCACACAAATAATATTTTGAAGGGCAATATGGTCCATATTCAAAGAAATTCAATGATTTCAATAAAAATTCACCATGCCAAATAATGGTTCATTCAGGCAGGCTTAGTGGGACAGTGGGAAAAGCACTAGATTTAAAGTTAAATTCTGACATTTACCTAGGGCAAATAATCAACCTCCTGCAGTCTTCAAATGTAAAATAAGAGGGTTGGACCAGTTGGATTCTTAAGTCCTTTACAACCAATGTTTGTAAAAACTCCTTTACAATCATGGACTGTTTTGTTACACTCAGAAGTTATACACTTAAAATGTTATTGGTGACTTGAGGTCAATTTATAAGTCAGCAGATTTCCGTTTCCCCCCCCCCATTCATTCAACAAACATTTATTAAGTTTTTACTGAACTAGGCCCTGAAGATATAAAGATAAAAGTAAAATAATGTCTTCTCTCAAGGAGTTCACAGTCCGTCTGAAAACTTAGTCCTGGATTTCTATCCTTTTCCTTTCCCAGCATTGGAATGAAAGGGGCAGCGAGGATGTCTTTTTTTTTTTTTTTTTTGAGTGAAGACAGGAGATACAGACAAATGCCAAGCCTGCTGGCTGACTTGCCGAGTGCCTAATAGGGGTCCAACATGGTGGGATATAAGAGCATTATAAGCAGTTTTGTGGACCAGATGGAGGCTTAAAGCTTTGATCTCCTATCTGTGTGCAGAGTGGTGTTTCAGAAGGATAAACCTGGCATCTCAATATAAGACAGCTTAAGGAGGCAGGCTGGATACCGGGGACCTGCTTGTTCTTTCAGTAGTTCAGGTATGAGGTGATGGAAGCCTGAACTCAATAATATGTCAGTGAATGGGAATGAGAGAGAGGAAGAAAGGGGAAATGGTTAATAGTGAATAGGAGTGGAGGAAGAGGAGTAGAAGGGAAGGATATCTCTAATGCTTCAATCCTGAGTGACTAGTATGACAGAAAAGATGATGAGTAGGGCCTACAATGTATTGTCTGAAACACTGGTGGGAGAAATGAGTTTAGATGGACCATTCAACTGAATTTAGGAGATCAAGGAGGAAAGGGGGGAAGGGTGTTATTTGGGTAGAAGTGAGAACTGCAGCCAAACTATAAGTGAGACAAGAAAAGTTCGTTTGTTTTTGGTTATTGTTTGCTTTTTGAAACTTGATGTCCCTTTTTTTTTTAGGTTAGACCCCAAAATATTCAGTGTCTTCCCAAAGTCACATCAGAGGCAGGTTCTTTGATTTCAGCATAGGTCTAAACCACTCGGCCTTCTAAACGAAGTCTATCTTCTGTACTCCCCAAACCTAGACTTTATACATCCCTTGGCCCATTGCTGATTCAGCCCGGAGTATTTCTAGCTCTTTTTTCTAGCTCTGTTTCACAGAGTTCCTGGCATTATACTCGGTACCCTGTAGGTACTTGGTACATACTTGCTGAATGGTAAATGAGCAGCTAGAGCCGTCCCAGCCTCTCACAGTGAAGTCATCTGCACTATCCAATTCACAGGAAGACTGAGACCTAGGGAAGGGTCAGTGGCCAGAGATTCCTAGCTGCTCTTGGGGTTTTCTCTGAATCTATTAATGGATAGAGCCATAGCCAGAAGTTCTAGCCCCAAAGCATTTTCAGTTTGAAAAATGGGGATTAAAGGATAAGGAACTAGTCACAGGCAGAAGGAAGTTGGGAAGAGAAAAAGGCAACTTTCAAGTGAGCAGTGACATGGAAAATGACCCTGGTAGTTTCCAGGGATTGACCATAGGTTGTCCTGCTTCATAGTGTGAGGTCAGTTGAAGACCACCAGGTCCTGGGATGATGGGTCAGAGTACCATTACAAGAAGGAAATGTGCCTCATTAATATTGGCTATTCTTAGCACCCTGGGGCAAAGCCTGATCATAACATCCTATTTATGGCTCTGTCAGTGGGGGACACTGGACTTTATTGTTCCATGCCTGTTTCCCCATATGTAATAATATAATTCTGTTTCACATAAATTCCTATTGCTAGCTCCACCTCCTGTCTAATCCCAAATAAAATCCAGGCTTATTAAATAGCAACCTCTTCATTCTGCTATCCTGACAGGAAACCATTTGACCATAACTCTTGAGGGAAACATAATAGGAATACAGTATGGAAGAGGAAAAGTCAATTTAGGCCTAAGAGATGGAAAATTCTTTCCTATCCCCCATACTAATCCTCTCCAGGTGTTTCAAAGACAGATCATAAAAGTTATTTCTATCCTCTTTTCTGAGATGAGTTAGGAGATTTGCACCACATGGGGGAAACTGTTGGATCATCTGGAAATCATGAGCAGGGCCTTGTGCCAAGACCTCTGTTCATTTCCTTTTATTTCTTAGGTCCTCATCATTATTAGTCCATTGGACAGCCCAGGACCTCTCACTGGCTGATTTCACTCTTGTCCCATTCATAACCCCAATAAGCAGGAAATAATGATCATTCCAACTTTGGAAAATGGATTTTTTTAGGGCAGTGAGAGAACAGAACCATAACTAACATGGGTAGAGTGGAGATTTGTCCAAAAGTACTGAAATGCAAGGAGGGGAAGGAACAGTATCAAAGGAGAAAAGGGAGCAGTGACAGGCTTTGACAACAGATCAGATGGTACTCTGTCATATCATTGAATCCCTCTGAACTTCAGTTTTCTCATCTGTAAATTGGGGATATTAGTAGCAGTACCTAGAAACCTCTCACAGGATTGCTTAGAGGAACAACTGTGTTAGTACACATACATATTTTGAAAACCTTATAGAACTAGATAAATGACAGCTGTTAGTGTTTTATTTTCATTATTGTCTCTCAGTTAACTGGGTACCAATAGCTCCCCAGAGAGAGCAAGCTGTCATTAGTAACTCACCTACATCTAGGACAGGAGAAATGTGCCTCTGACCACTTCTCCCCAAAAATGCTCTTTCAGGGGGACAGACAGAGCAATAGCCCTTCCCACTTCGTGACGTGGTCCAGGGACAAGTCAGGAATGGGGATGGGGAGTTAGGACCCTAAGGAACACCCCTTTTACAGAAAAGGAGAGGAGCTGAGCGGGCAGCTGCTGTAGGAGATGAATGATGATTCTCCATGTTGACCAGAACTAGAAGAAAATTTATATTTTCCCCCTTCAACATTCAAGAAGGCTCCCTTGGGAGGGGGGAGGAAGGAGGGGAAATTTTGGAGCACAGGGTCAATGTTGAAAAATTATCCATGCATATGCTTTGAAAATAAAAAGCTTTAATAATTAAAAAAAAACATAGGAAGGCTCCCTTGGTGAGCTGAACATTTCTATAGCACTGGTCCATTCTGAAATTAACACTGTATCAGTCAATCCTCAATTCAGTTAGTATTATATGAAGCAGGGGAATGTGTCAAATTTAATATTAATATCTGATATTATATAGCATGTAAAGTTTTGTAGAATGCTTAACTTGATATGTATTAATGTGTTATTAGCTCTTAAAAAGCCCCACTGGATCCTCACAGCAACCTTAAGAGCTTTGTGCTTTATCACACCCCATGATACATATGGAAAAATTGAGGCTGAGAATGGTTATGTTACTTACTCAGGGTCACAGAGGTACTATATATTCGAGAGTATGTAATGAGTGGTTCTGGGTTTCCCTGTTAGAAGAAAATAAAATATTTGTGGGTCATTTAATGATGAACAAAAAGAGATTTCTTTAACCATAACATAGAAAAGATATTCAACAAGGATACTGCAGGATGTAGTTCAGGTCGGTGCGCCATCCTTCTCCCTTGCCTCCATAGAGGAATACGGTTTATCAGGGCAAGGAAGAGGGACTTGGGTCTTAGTAATCTGCCAAGTCTGAAGGACCTAATTCCACAGAGGCGGCCTTTGTATGCCCCCACTTGATCAAGAAGCCATGCCAGATGCCAGTAAGAAGCTTCATCAAGAGAGAGAACCCTAATCCTAGAAACAATTCCCTTGCCCTTTAGGAAAAGGTATGACTGGGGAAGGCCTGGGAGAGGAAAAGAGAATGAAAGTAAGAGCAAGCAAGAGAGAGGGAGGGAGAGACAGAGAAAGAGACAGACAAACAGGCAGACAGAGCTTCCCTGGTAGCAAGTGGGATTCAAAGGTACTAAGTACTTCTTGTCTCCAGGTCCAGCACACAAACTGACTTAGAAGCTGCAGGTTTGAGTCCCAGCTCTAGTATTTACTGTGTGACTTTAGGCAAGGTATTTAATCCCCCTGAACCTCACTATGCTCCTATAAAGTCAGGGTGATAATACTTGTCCTACCTTTTCCACAAGGTTATTGAGTCTCATGGGTTCTTCATAAGCATAAAATGCTAAATAAACATAAGTTCATCTTCTTATATTCAAAAAGAGAACCTGATACAAGCCAACAAAAGTAAAGGGAAGAGTCTGGATTTTGAATTAGAAGATCTAAATTCCAATCCTGGCTGTGCCATTTTTGATCTGTGTGACCTCAGCCAAATCGCTCTGTTCTCTCACCTGAAAAATCAAAAGGTTGAATGAGATGGCTTTCAAAGTCCCTCTGGCTATAGATGATATACAAAGCTATGAATTATCTTCTTCCCTGCGACAATT
>NC_133618.1:223583625-223601346 GCF_048593235.1 Sminthopsis crassicaudata
AGGGCTTTCTCAAGAAGTTCTTTTTCTTAAGGTCCTTCCAGAGAACACTAGATGATCACTTACTTGGGGTTATTTTAATGGAAGTTCATTTTCTGGTTTACGAAGGACTTTCTGATTGCTAAGATACTCTCCCATTCTCAAACTTCATGATTCTATAAGTCTCCTTGGGAATCTAAGCAAAGGAAAAAGTTTAAAGAATATGAGGATGAAGCTTTCCTCTCTTCCTTCACTGAGGGATGCATATTCCTTAGCAAAAAAAGGAGAGAATCAGCCTGAAAATGTTCTTAAAACCCCCAAACCTGATAAAAGATGTCTAGTATTGTGCTTAGAATGGACAAGTAATTTCAACAGTTAATAGCTGTGAAGTATTTTTGAACCAAATGGTAATTGAGATTCATACTTACTGGTTCACAGCTAGGGTTAGAGACAGAGAACCTCTTTGTTAAAAAATAAGAGGTTCTAGGGGAGAGATTCTTCAAGATAGGAGGATCTGTCATGCATACCTGGCTAATAATGTTTTCTTTAGGAGGTCTCCTAAAAATACTAATGCTTTAATACTAATGAAACATATTCTAATACAAAGAGGGAATTGGTTTGGGCAATAATTGGATTCAGTGAAGAAGCAAAGGACATTGTAAGTGATTCTCTGGTCCCATGTATGCTCTCTCCAGGGAAGTGTAGACAAATTTCAGCTTCTTTAGGGTCTAGCTAAACCTCCCAGATTAAGTTCACTTAGTTTTCCTTCTATTATCTTCAGTGTTTTGTATATCATAGACATTATTGAACAAATGAATGAACAGATGATCCAAGAAAACTTGATCTAGGTTCTTCAGTTAGTCAGTCAACAAGAATATGTTCTTAAGCCAACACTTAACAGTGTTACTATATGCCAGTCATTCCTAACCTGATGAAGCTTTCCCCTATAGTTTCTTTTATGGTGTTCATTCATTTCAGTCACGTCTGACTCTTTGCGACTGGATTTAGCGTTTTCTTGGCAAAGATACCGGAATAGTTGGCATTTCCTTCTCCAACTCATTTTATAAATGAGGCAAACAGGGTTAAGTGACTTGTCTAGGATCACAAAGCTCGGAAGAATCTGAGGTCAGATTTGAATTCAGGAAGATGTCTTCCTGATTCCAGGCCCAGCCTACAATCCACTGAGCCACCTAGCCAGCTAAGATTTCTTTTTTAAAACAATGGGGTTCTGTGCCTCTAGTCCTAGCCATGAACTAAGAAGTATGAAATCTCATTTGTCATTTGGTTCAAAAATTCTTTCCAGATATATCTTTTGAAGTTGTCTGTCCATCCTAAGAATAAAACTGGATGTCTCTTTTTAAAAGCAGGTTTAGGGGTTTTGAAACTAGTTTTAGAACTCTTCCTAAGCCTGCTGCTTGCAATTTGAATTGCTACTATTTGAATAGCACTGCCTATTTTACAGGTGGTATAGGCCAACTGGGAAGCTTTCCTTGGGCATAGATATCTCAAAGAAGCACATATATAACATATTATTCACTTAGATCCAATGAACTAGATTCTCCTTGTGTTTCAGCTATCCATAGATGTGGAATATAGAAAAGCATTTGACTCCGGTGCTGCTGCTATTTGGATTGGGAGACATTATAATGTATAATCCATTCATGATGACTGTTGGTCAAGCTTCTATTGCTAATGAATGTGACCTTGGAGATCACAGACACTTGGCTTCAGGCCCCTTAGTGACCACAGGTTGCTCTGGCTCCAAGTTTATGAAGGTTTTGAAATGCCGCCAAATGCCCTTTCCTCTATCCTGAGACCCTGAAAACCCTGAACTTTGAAAAGAAAACCTAATTATCATGTCTTCTCTCTCCTATGTACGGGAAATAAATGAAACTCTAGCCCCTTGAATAATGAAAACAGAGGAGGCAAAATAATTAGTATTAGGCATTTCAAAATCTCTATAAGACCAAAGCAAGAGTAAATGTGATAACAGAAACACTCAGAACAAAGAAGAATTTGCACTCTAAACTTTCCAAATTTCCTAAGGCTTCCATGGAATATGTTGTTTGATCCAAAAAATCTATAAATAAATGAATGAAATTATATGATGCAATAAACATTTTAACTCTCTACTATATACCAGGCAGTACACTAAACACAGGGATACAAATAAGAAAAAGAAAAATAATCCCTGGCTTTAAGGAGTTTGTAGTCTAATGGGGGGAGACTATAGACAAAAGTAAAGTGAAAAGCAGGAGATGGGTAAAGCAGAGAGTACCCAGTTTGGGGGCATAATGATGATGGTAGTAGAGTTAAAACTAACCACAGCAGCTGGTGACAAAAGAGATAACTGGGATTGCAAGCTTTCTATAAAGGGAGGTTATGGGAAGAGTTTTTTTGTTCTATCCTCTAGCCTTCCAATCAGAGAGACAGAAGTAACTTAGGATACTAATGAGGTATGAGTACCAAAGCTGAAGCAATTTCCATGATGATGAGTTTCCTGGTGATGAGCTAATCCTGGACTGGGTGGTGGTGATGATGATGATGATGATGATGATGATGATGATGATGATGATGATGATGATGAAGAAGAAGAAGATGATGATAATGACAACAAGGAAGCTGAAGAGAATGGAGTCAAAACCAAGCAGAATAGCTGGTGGCAAATGAACAAATAGACTTCTAACCATAGATTCCAACACAGCCACTAACCCTAACCCTAAATGCTCCAAGATTCTTGGTCTCCCATTGTGTGGATTATTTTCTCTCAGCCTCAATCTAGTTTTCTAAACTAAGTTGAACTGGACTAGCCAGCCAGGAAGTTCAGCCAATAAAATGTCCTCTCAGGTGCTCTATGAAGCTTTCTCGGAAGGTCTCTGAGTCACTTTAGCTAATCAGATGAAGGGACTGAAAGAGAAAACGGGCAAGCATGAAAGCTGGCAAAATTACATTTGTCGGCTTTACACATACAATTACACTAACTGAATGGTCAGGATAATGCAATCAAGAGAACTGCAGAATTGTATTTCTATATTTGGTTGAAATAAATGGAATGAGTGGTGAGGTAAAACAGCTCTCCCTTCTCTGCAGAAGCTTAGGTGAGAATGAAGGGGACCAAGGATCAAGCGAGGAGCCTGAGACAGTCTTCAGGAACTGAATTCATTCTGCCTCGGTTCCTCTTTTCTTCCTCACTGCCTACCTTCTGTCTTCCCGTGGCTTTTGTAATAGAGCAGATGCTAGGTTGATGAATGGGCTTTCTGAGAGTGAGACGCAAACGGAACCGTCAATCTCAAATACAAAGAGAGATTGTCGAGATCTCTGCCACCCATCTACTACCACCCTTTTTACTAGATCATGAGCTCAGAGCTATAGACTTAGAGTTGGAAGAAATGTAATGGGTCATTTAGTCTATCTTGTTCATCTTATAGACAAAAAGCATAGAACTCAGAAAGGTAAGGTTTCTTGAACCACCACCAGCTCCCTTTTAGACATATACCGTAATCATATAGCTATTAAATATCATAGGTAGAATTTGAACCCAGCTCTTCAGATTTTGCCTCAACATAAGGAAAAACTTCCCAAATCAAGAGTTGTCTAAACATGAAGTCGTCAGTTATTCAAGGCTAGTTCTCTAGCAGAAGCCGGATGACCATTTTTCCCAGGGAGGTTATAAATGGGATTCATGCTCTTGAGAAACACAGGCCTATATAACCCTTGGGGTCCCCTATGTCTAAAATTCTGCATCCAGAGCCATCTCCAGTCATCTCAATCTTTACCTGGCCACTGGACCCACATGGCTCTGGAGGGGAGAGTGAGCAGGTGACCTTGCCCAGCCCTCCCTCACATCCAATTCACTTGCATGTCATGGCGTCATCTCCCTGATGTCACGGTCCTCTTCGAAAACGAAGGGCAAACAACAACAATTTCATATCCCCAGTAACCCTTGTTGGCTGTATATTGTTGTCTGGGGCAGTTAGGTGGTGATGTATGGAGCACCAGGCCTGGAGGCAAGAAAATTTGAGTTCAAATCCTTCCTCAGACATTTAGTAACTGTGTGATTCTGGGCAAATCGCTTAATCCTCTTTGCCTCAGTTTCCTCATCTGTCAAATGAGCTAGAGAAAAAAAATGGCAAACAGCTTCAGTATCTAAAGCAAGAAAATCCCAAATGGGGTCATAAAGAATTAGACACAACTGAAAAACAAGTGAATAACAACAATTGGACGTTATTTCAAGCTGTAACATCAAAAAGAGATTTTCTTTGTTCTGGTCTGTGCTTTTCTGGCTGGTTGGTACTACCCTCAAGGACATAATATTAAAAGAACTCTGCTTATTATTTCTTTTCTTTTTATTTATGCATTTTGTTATTATAGCACATTCATTTCTGAATATATCCCTACTCCCATCCCTATTCAGTGAGTCATTTCTGATAACAAAGACTTAAAAAGAAAAGGGGGAAAAGAAGGGAAGGCATTTCAACAAAATCACCCACCCCATCATACCTCTCTGCATAGGCAATATTCCATACCAAGCATGGTACAATGGAACATGCACTAGATTTGGAGGCAGGGGCCTGAGATTAAAATCCCATGCCAGATACTTATGTGAGCCTCGGGTTGTGTGGCCAAATCACCTCACCAAACTGGACTTCAATTTCTTCACCTATAAAATAAGAGCACTTAACTAGATGACTCTGAGGTCCTTTAAACTCTAAATCTATGATCTTATGATCATCCTATGATTCCTTTCTTCTATAATAAAGGGATGTAAGTAATTTCCTAGCTCTTCTCCAGGGCCAAACTTAGTCATTATTTCATAGTATATTTCATAGCATTGTTTTCTTTTCTTTTTTTCTGTTTACATTATTTGAATCATTATATTTATTTTTCCAGATTGTGATCCTTTCAGCTTACAAAAATCTTTTTTTTTTTCTCAATAATTTAATCCCATCAAAATTAACCTGGGAAAAGCACTTCTTTTCTGGGGTATTTCAACATACCAGTGAAATTGGTTTGGTGGTATACAGACCAAAGTAAGCAATGATGTCTTAAATATATACTACTCTACAGATTCTTTCTTTTGAAGTATATAGCATATCCACTACTTGCTCTCTCTTTCCTACTGCCAAAATTCTATTCCAGGCTTTATCACCATACGCCTAGATTACAAAAATGATCCCCTGCTTTCTCTAGCTCATATCCATGCCATATAGCACCAAATCATTTTTATCCTGTCACTCTCCTGCTCAAAACCTTTCTCTGGCTCTATATCATACACAGGATTGAATTCAAAGTATGTGGTTTAGTAATCAAAGCCCTTCACAATATGGCCCCAATCTACCTTTCCAAAGGTATTTTATACTGCCAACATCCTGCTTTGAGCAGCCACTCTAGATGTATCCTCTAACATGCCCTGTTTACTCTGATAATCAAGAATTTGATCCTGTGGTCCTCCTTCTAGAATCAACTAATCCATTATGCATTGATTAAGTACTTACTGCATACCAGACACAGTGTATTATAATCAAACAGTCCTGGCCTTCAAGAATCTGACATTTATTTAGGAAAAACAACATGTACATGCAAAATAAGTATATGCAAAAAAGGTAATTTGGAAAGGGGGAGAGAGGAGATAGAAAATATTGTTGGGGGAACAGGAAGACCAGCTTGGCCTTTATGAAAGGGAAGTCATCTAAAATAATTTCTAAGTCTAAAAAGTTAAGCTGGGGATCAGTTTGAGAAGGCCTTTAAATGCCACAAAGAAGAGTTCATATTTAATCCTAAGAATAATAGGAAGCCTCTGGAGTTTAAATAAGAGAATGAGATGGTCAGAAATTTGCAGAAAATCAAAATCAGAGAGACCTGATTAAGGGAACCTAATAGGCAAGTTATGGAAGCCAAGTTAGAGATGATGAAAAACTGAACTAGGGCTGTGGCTGCATGAGTAGAAAGAAGGAACCAGATGAGAGAGGTTATACATAGAAACAAGATTTGTCACCCGAGTGTCTTTGTGCAATAAGAGAGAGTGAAGGAACAAAGGTCATACCAATGGCATGATACAAGAGTGATAACTCCTTTAACAATAATGGAGAAGTTCTAAAAGGGGGGAGGTTTGGGGAGAATGATAACCAGCTCCATTTGGGACTGTTTGAGTTTGACAAGGAAAATATTCTGCTTCTTTCTTCATATGCATATCCTATTCTGACTCAGGTTCCAGTTCAAGTTTTACCTTCTCCACAAAGCCTCCCCAACTCCTCCAGCCCACACTGAGTTCTCCTTTCTCTAAGTCCCTGGAGTATCTGCTCTCTCATTCTGGCAATGTGTTTGCTATATTACATTTATTCTTCTTAAATTTGTAACCCTGGATAAAAGTGAGATAGTACCTAATAATACAATGGATAGAACACTGGACCTGGAAGCCAGGAGACTCATCCTCATGAATTCAAATACAACCTCAGAACTACCTGTGTGACCATGGGCAAATCACTTAAACCTGTTTGCCTCAGTTTCCTCATCTATAAAATGAGCTGAATAAAGAAATGGCTAACTATTCCAGTATCTCTGCCAAGAAAAATCACAAATAGTTGGATGTGACTGAAAATGACTAAACAATGTGAGGTTTTTTTTTCATTTATTCCACAAGTAACAAATAACTATTCTGCTTGAAGTCTTGTCGTTTTAATTTGGCTCCTAAACTAAATTATAAGGGTCTGGAGGGTAAACCCACCAAGTTCTATATTTTGTATCACTTTTAGTATTTGTCAAAGTCCTGCCCATATAGCAGCTATTCACTGACTATTTTGTTAAATCTATGGATAGATGGATAGATGGATGAATAAAACCATTCAATTAGAGAATGATTTCAAAGGAACATACAAATAAGCTGTAATATCATTTAATATAAATACTACAAAAAGGACTATCACATTATAGACAAGAACAGTGAATGAAAAAGTCAGAAGACCTAGACTGTAGCAGCAGTTCTGCCATTATCTCACACTATATGTCTAGATACAAATCCCAATTCTTCCCCTTGCTACTCATAGGACAATCAGCAAGTCACAGCCCTCTGGACCTTAACTTTCTCATCTGCAAAATAAGAAGGCTAGTTGAGATGGCTTCTAAGGCCCTTTCCAGCTCTCAGCCTATGATCCAATGACTATGAATTATTTAGGGTCAGAGAAGGGTTGGAACATTGACTTTTCCTCATCTGTAAAATAAGATAGTTGAACTTAACTGATCTTTAAAGATCTTACCAGCTCTAAGACTCTGTGATTCTTAGCTTAGGGTCAAGGGAAAGTAGAGTAAAGAAATAATTCTATTTCCCCTATCTCTTTCAATTAACCTGTGACACTTTTAACATCCTCAGAAGTAAGGGTGACAGGCTGTCCTTTTCTACATACAGCGACATTATTCAAGAGCAGATGCCAGTGCCAATTGAAAAGTTTTATATATTTCATATAAATTGATTGGGTCTATTTCTGCTAAATACATTATCCACTCACTGTGGAACAACTATTAGAGATAATAGAATTTGTAGCTAGAGCCATTCAGTCATTAAGTTTTGAACATACCCTCCTGGGCATGACGACATCATTGGAGCCAAACTAGGACAAAACTCAAGAAGGCTATTTCCATTGGAACATTGTCCTTAAAATTATGTGTCTTCTTCTAAAGATTGGAGGCAGATGTGTACCTAGGATGGAGGGAACCAGAAGAACTTTGACCCAGAGCACCAAAATTGAGGGGGCACACAAAAACCTAATAATGTCTTCTGAAGAATACAAATAACTGAGTTCCATATCAAGTTGCCAAAAACAATCATTTAAGTATGAAAACTAAAGGATCATGAGCATTTTAATAAAGCTATTTATGAGATTCCATAGTAAACAGTTTGTCTCTAAATAGAAATTTGTACAGGCTTCTGGGGAATGTAGTTCCCAAAGAAAATAACCTGTCTTGCATTCTTAATTACTTCTTATGTTATTTCTACTCATGAATTACAAAGTTTTTTTTCAAGTACAAATTTTGAACTGCTTGCCCCTGGTGCTTCATGCTACTTGCCTAGACTCCAAAATTGATAATTATGGCTTAGGTTAAAGTATCTCTCTTTTAGCCCAGATTTTCAGATATTCAGGATTCACTGCTGATTTGTCTTCCAATTTCACTAAGTCCATTTCAGGGAAAAAAAAAAAAAAAAAAAAAAAAAAAAAAAAAAAGGTGTTTTTGAAAACACCTCATAAAATCCTATCTATTCTCCATCTTCAGAACTGTTTTATACCAGAGATTTTGAATAGATTGAGAAAGGAAAATTTGTCTGATTATAGTTTGGAGTTTTTTCCTCCTTATTTTATTGAAGTATACCCATAATTTAATTGATATGGAGGAATTCCATAAGGGCACTCTCTCTACCAATGCAAATTAGAGTACTTGTTCTTCAATTCATAATCTGAGAGACTTGCCTGAAGCTTTAAAAGTCAAAGATTTGTCATGTTTCACATAGTATATTTTAGAATCAGAACTTGAATCCAGATCTTTTCAACTCCAAGGTTGGCCCTTTATCTATTACTTCAGGATGTATCTCAGTCTTAATTTTAGAGGGGAATAAATTCATCACCTTTTCCCCTAAACTCACTCTTTTTGTTCTGTTGAGGGTACCAACATCTTCCTGGTCTTCCAGGTTACTAACTTGGGAATTTTCCAAAACTCTTCTTTGCCCTTCATCCGTATATCCAATCAGTTGCTAAATTTCATTATGTCTGCCTCCTTAAAATACCTCAATTCTGTCCCATTCTCCCTATTCACCCAGCTACCACCCTAAATCAGACTTTTCTCATCTCTGACCTGGTCTCCTTAATTATTTTCCCTACTTCCATCTCTTTACCTTTCAAATCCATTTCCCATACAGCCATCAATAATTCAGTGCAGGGGAAGCTGCCTTTATCTGGAATACTGACGTTCAGTTCCTCATTCGGCCTATGTGGGTAATTTTGGGCAAAGCTAGGATCAGAGATTTAGAGCTAGAAGCCACAGTCGAAATCCCTTATTTTATAAACCCTGTATAAATCCTGAATTTGGCTTGTTTATATATACTTGTTTACCAGCTGCTCCCCTTCCCCATTAGATTGTGAGGTCTCTGTAAGTAGAGATTATCTTTTGCCTTTCTTTGTTTCACCAACACTTAGCATAGTGCCTAGCATGTAATAAATACTTAATAAATACTTGCTCCTTTTCTTTCCTCCCTCCCTCCCTCCTTCCCTCTTTCCTTCCCTCCCTCCTTCCCTCTTTCCTTCCCTCCCTCCTTCCCTCTTTCCTTCCCTCCCTCTTTCATTCCCTTATTCCTCCCTCCCTCCCTCTTTCTTTTCCTCTCTCCCTCCCTCCTTCTTTTCCTCCCTCCCTTCCTCTCTCCTTTCCTTCCTTCCTTCCTCTCTCCTTTCCTTCCTTCCTTCCTTCCTTCCTTCCTTCCTTCCTTCCTTCCTTCCTTCCTTCCTTCCTTCCTTCCTTCCTTCCTTCCTTCCTTCTTTCCTTCCTTCCTTCCTTCCTTCCTTCCTTCCTTCCTTCCTTCCTTCCTTCCTTCCTTCCTTCCTTCCTTCCTTCCTTCCTTCCTTCCTTCCTTCCTTCCTTCCTTCCTTCCTTCCTTCCTTCCTTCCTTCCTTCCTTCCTTCCTTCCTTCCTTCCTTCCTTCCTTCCTTCCTTCCTTCCTTCCTTCCTTCCTTCCTTCCTTCCTTCCTTCCTTCCTTCCTTCCTTCCTTCCTTCCTTCCTTCCTTCCTTCCTTCCTTCCTTCCTTCCTTCCTTCCTTCCTTCCTTCCTTCCTTCTTCCCTTCCCCTTCACCCTCACATTCCTATGATCCACATTTCCCACCTAAGTACAGGTCATCTTTAGTTCAGATAACTTTTCAAAGAACGTTAAAGCTGAGAGCAACCTTAACAGTCTACAATATAGATAATAAAATTGAGATTCACAAAGTAATGTGATTTACCCAGGATCATAGGATCAGTAAGTGTCAGAGGTAGAACCAGTTCTCTGGATTCTTAAGAGCAGTATATTTTTTACTACTGTATCTTCTCTCTTTATCATTTGCCCAAATTGATGTGCTGTTTCAGGAAAAATAAATGCTTAAGGATAATTAATTATTCATGATTGCTCAGTGTGTGTGTGTGTGTGTGTGTGTGTGTGTGTGTGTGTGTGTGTGTGTGTGTTGTTCAGCATAGCAACAGTCCCAAGAGCTTGGTAAATATAGTGGCCTTTATGCAGGTAACCAGGGAGCGCCATTTAGGAGTCTGAAAGAGGATATATTCATCCATAACTCTAGAGCATGAGGAAAAGTCCCAGATGCCAGGAAGAACATGGCCAACCATGGCATTGGAAAATGTTGGCATAATTATAGCTCACACTTCTATAGTGCTTTTAGATTCACAGAATGTTTACATATGACATCCCATTTGAGCTTCACACCACCCTATAAGCCCCTTATTCTAGGTATAGTACCCCATTATACAGTTGAGGAAACTGAGGCTCAGAAGTTTTAAGTCACTTGCCTGGGCCACTCAAATATTAATCATCTGAATATTCAATATTCAGTATCCAACCCTGGATCTTTACAACTCCAAGTATAGCCCTCTATGCATTTTGTCAAGTTGTCTCTGATAAGATAAAAAAATAAAAAAGAATATTGGTCTGGGAGTTAGGAGACCTGGGAATCTGGTGATTGAGCCCATCCTTATCTTACTGTGCAGATCTAGGAAAGCTTTGTCATCTCTCTGGGATTTATTCTCCTCATGTATATATTTGGGAAGATAGAGTTAAGTCAGACATCCCAGCTGAATGACCCTGGCAAGTTTTTAACTTCTCAAACTCAGTTTCCTCATCCATCTGAAAAAAAAAATGCAATACCATCATACCTCCCATAGATATCTACCAGGACACCAAAATCTACCTGGGCATTTTGCCATCTGCCATGCTACTACAAGGATTGCTTCTCTGCTCTGCCCTTTCACCTTCCACTTTTACCATTAATAGAATTAATAGAATAATTTACTGTTAATAGAATTATCCACCTTATGGCTTTTCTCATAATCCTGGGAGCCCTCTGGACCAACACTTCCTTCCCTTGACAAAAACCATCATGTGTATTATTTCACCCATGGGAATGTAGACTATTTCAGGATGGGTACTGTATCACTATCTACCTAGCATGCTGCCTAGAAAGTACTTAATAATTTTTATTCATTCATTTATACTTACAATATCATTCCAGAAGATAATATTAACAATTGCGAATAAGTGTTAAAGGCAGCTAGATGGCACAGTAGAAAGCATTGGACCTAGAGTCAGGAATCTGCCTCAGATACTTATTTAACTGTATGAGTCTGCATAAGTCATTTAACTCCTATTTGCCTCAGTTTCTTCATGTGTAACATAGAGACTGCATTCAGTGACCTCTAAGGTCCTTTCCAATTCTTAGCCTTTTGCCAGGTCACATATCTAGATAACCAGAGATCAGTCCATATCATGGAATGTAGTGTCTACTACCACTGTAATTGGGGAAAGCACCTAGATGATGGACTCTTTCCTATTAGAAAGTATTTTTATTGACAGTTTCCTTTTTTCCTCCCAAATTTAGTTATTTGAAGAAACAGAATAAGCAAAAAAAGAAAAACAACACAAAACAAAAAAAGATTATCATGTGCCCAGCTTAACATCAGAGAAGATTCAAAATATATAACAACAAATATACTTTTAAGAAAGTACACACACATATTAGTAGAAGAAATTATATTAATGAGTATTCATCTCTACTTCCTTGTAAATTGTTCTTTTGTTCTCTGCTGTGCACATTATTTACTTTATTCTTTCCCCCTTTCACCCTTTCCCACGACCCCCAAGCAGACTATAGTTAAGAATGCATGTATTTATATATACATATGTAGATATATGCATATATATATGTACATAGACACACACATAGACACACATATAACTCCTTTTTATTTCCCCCATAACTCCTAAGCAAACTACAGTTAAGAAAAGATATATTTGTTCATTAACATATACATATATACGTAGATTCACACACACACACACACACACACACACACACACACACACACACACACACGCCCCCACATTGACAGAGATTCCAAAGAGAATCAGTAAGTCAAGGGACATTTTGGTGTATTATAGGAAGAATTGAATGCAAACTTCATCCCTGACCCTTCTTAACTCTGCAAACCTGAAATAATCACTTAATATTTCAATTTTTTCACCTGTAAAATGGGGATAATAACAATATCCTCTTCAAAAAGACATTGCAAAGATCAAATGAGATCATAAGTATTAAGCCCTTTGGAAATATAAGATGGCAGCTATTAAGAGACAGCAGGGAAAGCAATTCTCTTGAGTCTAAGCAAGTGGCATTTTTCTTTCCTAGATATAATAAATACCACATTACAGAGATTAGAAGGTACCTTGTCATCAAAAGATGAGGTTAGAATTTCCTGTGAAATAAAGCACTGAAAAGGCAACCTAGCATAATGGATGATGAATCAGCCAGTTGATCAGCAAGACCCAGCTTCAAGCCCTGATACAGACAATCTGATAGAATGATCCTGGGCAAGACACAACTTTTGGGGTGAGGGCAGATCACTTGCTAAAACCTAGCAGAGCAGAGACTGATCTGCTTTTGCAAAAGGAGTTTCCTTAATGGGAGCTCTTTTTACCAAAGAAAGAACAAATCTAGTCTGAAACAACAATAATAATAACAGCAATAATAATGCTGGGCTCATTGAAAGTGGAAGAAAATCCTATATTTGAGCATCTGAAGACCTGAGTTCAAATCCCAACTTGGATGCCTACCAGCCAGGTTAATGCTTTTTCCCTGAACCTCAGTTTCCTCATCTATCCAATGAGGATAAAAATCAAGTTCTACTACTTCCATGGGTTATTTGTCATGAAGATGGTGCATTATATTAATTTGAGATCTATAGAAATGTAATCTATAAAAACATAGCATCACAAATTCCCAAGAGCCATCCAACCAATCCCTTCATTTTGAAAATGAGAAAACTGAGGTCCAGGAAAGTGAAATGATTTGCCCCCAAGGTCACACAGAATCATGATTTGAATCTAGGTCTTCTTACCCCAGAACCAGAGGTTTCCACCAAACCATTATGACAAAACTACCCAAAAAAAGGAAGAATGAATCCCACATCCTCCAACCTCAAACATCCATCTTCCTCTGACTTTCATCCCACACTTACTGGAGGGAACATTTCCCCCATTTGCTTCAGGGAAAGGTTGTATAATAATAAATTCGGGAACTCCGAGCTCAGCATGCCTCGATTAAGGTCATTAAGCTTGCTGTCTCCTCAGCAGGCAGGAGGCTCCTCCATCATCATAAGAGAATGTGCTAAGCATTATTTGTTTGGGAGGGATGCTTTTAATTATAATTCCTCCCCAGATTATTTGGCTCCGCCTGAGATACAATTCTATGTCCCACTTGGCTCTGCTCAGACCTCAAGGATATCTCCCTCTCCAGCTTCAATGGCCTTTTATGTGCTGAAGGTTCTTCTTGACTTAATATGCAGGTAAAGTAGGACTGACATGGGGGAGGGAAGGACTGTTGAGAAAACAACCTGAAGGACCCTGGAGGCCATGAGTGACCCCCACTGCTGGCTAATGGTAACTGAACAGGAAAAATAGAATCCTGCAGTAAAATCCTCATGCTAATAATAAACATTCTCAGTTCAAGGTTTGCAAAGTGGTTTCCAAATGTTATCTCATGATAACTCTGAGTTCTAAGCTATAGATATCATCCCTATTTTACAGATGAGAAAAATAAGGCTAAGAGTTTCTGTGACTTCCCAAAGTCACCATAGTTCATCATTGTCAGAAATGGAATTTGACCATGGTGTTCTTGGATACTAATCCAGCACTATAATATAGCATGTAGAATCCATTTAATATAGACCTTGTCCAAAGCATGATTCCCCTCTGCATATCTCCCGATACTAATAAATAACAACCTTCTCCACCCCTTTCACCCCTATTCCAAAATAAGAAACTCACTATTGAGCAAATCAGGTCATTCTATTTTGAGGATTGGCATTGTTAGAATGCTCTTCCTTCCACTGAGCAGATGTCTCCCTGGAGGTGACTTCCACCCACTGTCACTCACCATGATAACTCACATTCATATCAAGCTTTAAGGTTCCCTCACAGCCACCCTGTCAGATAGCTCCTATCATTATCACAATAGCATATATTTCTATACTTCAAAAAATCTATGATTTCTGTCACAGAGAGCACCCACTCCACTAAGACACATCACAATCTCTCCCCAGCTTAGTAGGTAGTCTTTGAAAATTTCTTGACCCAAATAATTTATCCCCTGAGTGCCAACAAAGTAATAATTCCTTACAAATTCATCCAGACTGGCTCTTAGAAAGTAGATATCCTGGCCATCACTGGGTCTTGAGGTGTACTTCAAATCACTTAACCTCAGTTTACTTATCTGTACAATGAGGCCATTGTATTAGATAAGCAATTAAAATCTCTTCCTGTTCCAAATCTAAATATATAAGTTGCCAGAATTTACATAATATTTTATGTGGATATCAGACATATGTCCACAGCATAAGCCATAAGGTTTCCCATTTATGAAGTACTTTTGCAGACATAATTTCATTGGATCCTTCTAACAGAGGAACTGAACCTCTATGTAGCCTTCTAATTCTCAGTGACAGATCTTTTGAGGTCTTTTGCAGGGCTGAGATTCAAGAATTTAGGAAACAAGAAATTAGCAAAAGCTTGCATTCTACTTAGAGAAAAATATAAATAAATAGAAGGTATGAATGAAATAATAAATATAAGGGGATTTCAGGGTAGAAGAACACTAACAATTGAGGGGACAAAAGGGATTCAGAAAGATTTTGAAGGGGATGACCCTTGAGCTAAGTCTTAAAGGACCACAGGAATTCTGAGAGGAAAAAATGAGGAAGGCAGTGCATACAAGGAGTCACAAATCTATGCAAATTCATTGAGATGGAAGATGAAGGATTGTGCACAGGGAACAGCTTCTCATTCTTTTTTCCTCTTTCCCCCACTCCTCTTCCTATTTCCCTACCATTTTCTCTTATGGCATCTTCTCTCTTTTATCTTTCTTGTCACCAATATAGTTTCATTTATTTCTTATCTTTGACCCTCTTTGAAACTGCCTCCTCCCTCCCTCATTTATTCTTTATTTATGCAACTACTAAAACCCATAGTTTCATTTAACTGCCTCCTTAACACTTCCAGCTAAAATGTCATTGCCTCTCTGGAGTTATTGGGGAGAGGGAGGGAAGAGAGGGAAAATGAAGAAGAACGAGGGACAAAGAGAAGAAAGAAAGAGAGAGGAGGAAGCTTCCTGCACATATTCCAAAGACTTGGAAGGAAATTTGTTAACAAGCACAAAAAGATCATCCTTGTCTCTAGCAATTCTGAAACTTGCTAGGCCACTGGGTGGATTTGACATCTCCAGTGGGCTCATTTAGGGAGAAAGCACCAGAGAATGAGACATCAATCTCCCTTCAATTTTCTGTAAGGGCTTTTCTAGCTAGTGTGGAAAAGTGTGTTTCCTGCCTTTAGGGCTTTGAAGGGGTCCCAAAGATCACTAGAGACATTATAAGGACCCTGGGTTTCATAGTGAGAATAAATGAGAGTCTTTGAAAAAGATTGATGGAGGACAAGGAATTAATATTTCTTAAAGATATGATTTCATTGGAGTAAAATCCTCCCTTCATTGACATGGGCCATCCACAGATCAATGAACCTGATAGCCAATCTATTGATGGACCCCTCCAAATTTTGAAATGCTGGTCCTTAAATGATAGCCACTGATCCATCCCTACTTCCATACTTAAAACCCATCCCATTTGGTAAAACCATGCAAAGTAGGACTATCTGGCTTAGCTTCAGAAGCCTTAGGGCACTTCCATATCACATAAGGTGCTGGAGTCAGAGCTGAGTGGACAAGCAGGGTTGTTCTGATGATCAAATGAGATAATGATTACAAAGTACATAGCACAGTGCCTGGCACATAGCCCCATATAAATGTTAGCTATTATTATTATCAACATGTTAACCAAAAGGATCCTTAGAGAACATATTTGCAGGTGAGATAAATTGAGGTCCAGTGAGTGAAATGATTTATGTGGAGTCACACAACTATGGAGTAAAAGAGTTGCAAATAGAATCCAGCCCTGCAAAAGGCCCAGGGTCTATGCCAATTAGCCCCCAATTCTAAGCAGGGTCTCTTCTAAAGTAGCTGTAAGTAATACTTGTCTAGGAAATTGAGGCTTTAGCATCTTCAAGTAGCTCAAGGAACTTGTGTTTACTGGGACATGCTCTTTTCTGACTTTTCTGGATTGCCTTCTTTTATTTTCCCATGTTCTACTAAAAGGCAACACAGTTATTCCCATTTGCAGAGTGTTCAATGTTAGTTGTCATAATAATGTTGATGATGTATGGCTGTGATGGGCCCCACAAGTACTGGAATTCCCATTGGTACACATCTACACAGCTCTTGGGTATGATGAGTAGGTGGGGTTTGAAGGTTAAAGAAAAAGACCTGCCCTTAGGTGATCAAATATTTATCTGTTTGTATTAATTAGATTATGAACATAGAGAAGTTTTCCTGAGAGGAATACAAGGTAAATATGAAGTCTCTGAGACCCTGAGAATATCCAATTTACTGGGTATGTTTAAAAAAAAAAAAAAAAGCTGTAAAGGAACAATGAGGAGATGGAAATTTGATTTGGTAATTAAGGGACAATAAAAGGGTGAGTGAGCCCACATAGAATGCCAGAATGTCAGGCTCTGGAAAGAGAGAGTACATAGTATAAAGTTACCAGGTACTGAGAGGAGAGTAGGCACTAGAGGGACAAAGACTCCAATAATAGAGATGGGAGGACACTAGAGATAAAAATGCCTACTTCATAATGTTCTTAGGCTCTCAGCTGATTTGTTAGAAAACCCAATAACTAATTTTTTTTACCAGAATTCAAATATGTGAGTGGATAGCTGATAGCTCCCTTTTTAAAATCCAGGTACAGCTATTAAATTAAAGAGCTACAAGAACTTCAGTGTTTCCCAAAGAATGACATCCCCCCTGAGGTAAGAAGGTTACCTAAAATTCTAAACTTAAACGAGGGAACCTAAGTGTTTCCAAACTCTTGGATTACTGCCCTTTTCTTTTCTTTCTTCCCCAGTATGAAACTATTCTTGGAGAGCCATCAACCTCACTTCAATTAAAAACCTTGCTTCCCATTACTATGCCCACTACACACTTGATAACATCTATAACTTTATCTCCTCCTATATTAATTAACCAATAACCTCCAAAACTTTACCTCCTCCTATATTAATTAACCAATGAATCAATAAGCATTTATTAAGTACCTATTGTGTATCAGGTAAGATATTAATCATTACGGCAAAAGTGAAACAGTCAAGAAACTTACATTCTAACAGAAAAGACAACAGGTACTTGTATATGTAAAACAAATACAAAGCAAGTCTGGGGGTAAAGGCATAAGCAGCTGGTGGAGGGGGAGTAGATAAGATTTCAGTCTTAAAGTGGTACTTGAGCTCAGGAAATTAGAAATCTAAGAGACTGAGGTGAAGGTTTAAAAGAATGTTCCTGCATGGCTGGAATGTTCTCCCTTCTCTATTCCATATACTAGCCTCCTTGGCTTCCTTTAAGTCC
>NC_133618.1:223601371-223718871 GCF_048593235.1 Sminthopsis crassicaudata
CCAGTGCCAATTGAAAAGTTTTATATATTTCATATAAATTGATTGGGTCTATTTCTGCTAAATACATTATCCACTCACTGTGGAACAACTATTAGAGATAATAGAATTTGTAGCTAGAGCCATTCAGTCATTAAGTTTTGAACATACCCTCCTGGGCATGACGACATCATTGGAGCCAAACTAGGACAAAACTCAAGAAGGCTATTTCCATTGGAACATTGTCCTTAAAATTATGTGTCTTCTTCTAAAGATTGGAGGCAGATGTGTACCTAGGATGGAGGGAACCAGAAGAACTTTGACCCAGAGCACCAAAATTGAGGGGGCACACAAAAACCTAATAATGTCTTCTGAAGAATACAAATAACTGAGTTCCATATCAAGTTGCCAAAAACAATCATTCAAGTATGAAAACTAAAGGATCATGAGCATTTTAATAAAGCTATTTATGAGATTCCATAGTAAACAGTTTGTCTCTAAATAGAAATTTGTACAGGCTTCTGGGGAATGTAGTTCCCAAAGAAAATAACCTGTCTTGCATTCTTAATTACTTCTTATATTATTTCTACTCATGAATTACAAAGTTTTTTTTCAAGTACAAATTTTGAACTGCTTGCCCCTGGTGCTTCATGCTACTTGCCTAGACTCCAAAATTGATAATTATGGCTTAGGTTAAAGTATCTCTCTTTTAGCCCAGATCTTTTCAGATATTCAGGATTCACTGCTGATTTGTCTTCCAATTTCACTAAGTCCATTTCAGGAAAAAAAAAAAAAAAAAAAAAAAAAAGGTGTTTTTGAAAACACCTCATAAAATCCTATCTATTCTCCATCTTCAGAACTGTTTTATACCAGAGATTTTGAATAGATTGAGAAAGGAAAATTTGTCTGATTATAGTTTGGAGTTTTTTCCTCCTTATTTTATTGAACTATACCCATAATTTAATTGATATGGAGGAATTCCATAAGGGCACTCTCTCTACCAATGCAAATTAGAGTATTTGTTCTTCAATTCATAATCTGAGAGACTTGCCTGAAGCTTTAAAAGTCAAAGATTTGTCATGTTTCACATAGTATATTTTAGAATCAGAACTTGAATCCAGATCTTTTCAACTCCAAGGTTGGCCCTTTATCTATTACTTCAGGATGTATCTCAGTCTTAATTTTAGAGGGGAATAAATTCATCACCTTTTCCCCTAAACTCACTCTTTTTGTTCTGTTGAGGGTACCAACATCTTCCTGGTCTTCCAGGTTACTAACTTGGGAATTTTCCAAAACTCTTCTTTGCCCTTCATCCGTATATCCAATCAGTTGCTAAATTTCATTATGTCTGCCTCCTTAAAATACCTCAATTCTGTCCCATTCTCCCTATTCACCCAGCTACCACCCTAAATCAGACTTTTCTCATCTCTGACCTGGTCTCCTTAATTATTTTCCCTACTTCCATCTCTTTACCTTTCAAATCCATTTCCCATACAGCCATCAATAATTTAGTGCAGGGGAAGCTGCCTTGATCTGGAATACTGACGTTCAGTTCCTCATTCGGCCTATGTGGGTAATTTTGGGCAAAGCTAGGATCAGAGATTTAGAGCTAGAAGCCACAGTCGAAATCCCTTATTTTATAAACCCTGTATAAATCCTGAATTTGGCTTGTTTATATATACTTGTTTACCAGCTGCTCCCCTTCCCCATTAGATTGTGAGGTCTCTGTAAGTAGAGATTATCTTTTGCCTTTCTTTGTTTCACCAACACTTAGCATAGTGCCTAGCATGTAATAAATACTTAATAAATACTTGCTCCTTTTCTTTCCTCCCTCCCTCCCTCCTTCCCTCTTTCCTTCCCTCCCTCCTTCCCTCTTTCCTTCCCTCCCTCTTTCATTCCCTTATTCCTCCCTCCCTCTCTCTTTCTTTTCCTCCCTCCCTTCCTCTTTCTTTTCCTCCCTCCCTCCCTCCTTCTTTTCCTCCCTCCCTTCCTCTCTCCTTTCCTTCCTTCCTTCCTTCCTTCCTTCCTTCCTTCCTTCCTTCCTTCCTTCCTTCCTTCCTTCCTTCCTTCCTTCCTTCCTTCCTTCCTTCCTTCCTTCCTTCCTTCCTTCCTTCCTTCCTTCCTTCCTTCCTTCCTTCCTTCCTTCTTCCCTTCCCCTTCACCCTCACATTCCTATGATCCACATTTCCCACCTAAGTACAGGTCATCTTTAGTTCAGATAACTTTTCAAAGAACGTTAAAGCTGAGAGCAACCTTAACAGTCTACAATATAGATAATAAAATTGAGATTCACAAAGTAATGTGATTTACCCAGGATCATAGGATCAGTAAGTGTCAGAGGTAGAACCAGTTCTCTGGATTCTTAAGAGCAGTATATTTTTTACTACTGTATCTTCTCTCTTTATCATTTACCCAAATTGATGTGCTGTTTCAGGAAAAATAAATGCTTAAGGATAATTAATTATTCATGATTGCTCAGTGTGTGTGTGTGTGTGTGTGTGTGTGTGTGTGTGTGTGTGTGTGTGTGTGTGTGTTGTTCAGCATAGCAACAGTCCCAAGAGCTTGGTAAATATAGTGGCCTTTATGCAGGTAACCAGGGAGCGCCATTTAGGAGTCTGAAAGAGGATATATTCATCCATAACTCTAGAGCATGAGGAAAAGTCCCAGATGCCAGGAAGAACATGGCCAACCATGGCATTGGAAAATGTTGGCATAATTATAGCTCACACTTCTATAGTGCTTTTAGATTCACAGAATGTTTACATATGACATCCCATTTGAGCTTCACACCACCCTATAAGCCCCTTATTCTAGGTATAGTACCCCATTATACAGTTGAGGAAACTGAGGCTCAGAGAAGTTTTAAGTCACTTGCCTGGGCCACTCAAATATTAATCATCTGAATATTCAATATTCAGTATCCAACCCTGGATCTTTACAACTCCAAGTATAGCCCTCTATGCATTTTGTCAAGTTGTCTCTGATAAGATAAAAAAATAAAAAAGAATATTGGTCTGGGAGTTAGGAGACCTGGGAATCTGGTGATTGAGCCCGTCCTTATCTTACTGTGCAGATCTAGGAAAGCTTTGTCATCTCTCTGGGATTTATTCTCCTCATGTATATTTGGGAAGATAGAGTTAAGTCAGACATCCCAGCTGAATGACCCTGGCAAGTTTTTAACTTCTCAAACTCAGTTTCCTCATCCATCTGAAAAAAAAAATGCAATACCATCATACCTCCCATAGATATCTACCAGGACACCAAAATCTACCTGGGCATTTTGCCATCTGCCATGCTACTACAAGGATTGCTTCTCTGCTCTGCCCTTTCACCTTCCACTTTTACCATTAATAGAATTAATAGAATAATTTACTGTTAATAGAATTATCCACCTTATGGCTTTTCTCATAATCCTGGGAGCCCTCTGGACCAACACTTCCTTCCCTTGACAAAAACCATCATGTGTATTATTTCACCCATGGGAATGTAGACTATTTCAGGATGGGTACTGTATCACTATCTACCTAGCATGCTGCCTAGAAAGTACTTAATAATTTTTATTCATTCATTTATACTTACAATATCTTTCCAGAAGATAATATTAACAATTGCGAATAAGTATTAAAGGCAGCTAGATGGCACAGTAGAAAGCATTGGACCTAGAGTCAGGAATCTGCCTCAGATACTTATTTAACTGTATGAGTCTGCATAAGTCATTTAACTCCTATTTGCCTCAGTTTCTTCATGTGTAACATAGAGACTGCATTCAGTGACCTCTAAGGTCCTTTCCAACTCTTAGCCTTTTGCCAGGTCACATGTCTAGAAAACCAGAGATCAGTCCATATCATGGAATGTAGTGTCTACTACCACTGTAATTGGGGAAAGCACCTAGATGATGGACTCTTTCCTATTAGAAAGTATTTTTATTGAGTTTCCTTTTTTCCCCCCAAATTTAGTTATTTGAAGAAACAGAATAAGCAAAAAAAGAAAAACAACACAAAACAAAAAAAAGATTATCATGTGCCCAGCTTAACATCAGAGAAGATTCAAAATATATAACAACAAATATACTTTTAAGAAAGTACACACACATATTAGTAGAAGAAATTATATTAATGAGTATTCATCTCTACTTCCTTGTAAATTGTTCTTTTGTTCTCTGCTGTGCACATTATTTACTTTATTCTTTCCCCCTTTCACCCTTTCCCACGACCCCCAAGCAGACTATAGTTAAGAATGCATGTATTTATATATATATATGTAGATATATGCATATATATATGTACATAGACACACACATAGACACACATATAACTCCTTTTTATTTCCCCCATAACTCCTAAGCAAACTACAGTTAAGAAAAGATATATTTGTTCATTAACATATACATATATACGTAGATTCACACACACACACACACACACACACACACATACACACACACACACACACACATTGACAGAGATTCCAAAGAGAATCAGTAGGTCAAAGGACATTTTGGTGTATTATAGGAAGAATTGAATGCAAACTTCATCCCTGACCCTTCTTAACTCTGCAAACCTGAAATAATCACTTAATATTTCAATTTTTTCACCTGTAAAATGGGGATAATAACAATATCCTCTTCAAAAAGACATTGCAAAGATCAAATGAGATCATAAGTATTAAGCCCTTTGGAAATATAAGATGACAGCTATTAAGAGACAGCAGGGAAAGCAATTCTCTTGAGTCTAAGCAAGTGGCATTTTTCTTTCCTAGATATAATAAATACCACATTACAGAGATTAGAAGGTACCTTGTCATCAAAAGATGAGGTTAGAATTTCCTGTGAAATAAAGCACTGAAAAGGCAACCTAGCATAATGGATGATGAATCAGCCAGTTGATCAGCAAGACCCAGCTTCAAGCCCTGATACAGACAATCTGATAGAATGATCCTGGGCAAGACACAACTTTTGGGGTGAGGGCAGATCACTTGCTAAAACCTAGCAGAGCAGAGACTGATCTGCTTTTGCAAAAGGAGTTTCCTTAATGGGAGCTCTTTTTACCAAAGAAAGAACAAATCTAGTCTGAAACAACAATAATAATAACAGCAATAATAATGCTGGGCTCATTGAAAGTGGAAGAAAATCCTATATTTGAGCATCTGAAGACCTGAGTTCAAATCCCAACTTGGATGCCTACCAGGCAGGTTAATGTTTTTTCCCTGAACCTCAGTTTCCTCATCTATCTAATGAGGATAAAAATCAAGTTCCACTACTTCCATGGGTTATTTGTCATGAAGATGGTGCATTATATTAATTTGAGATCTATAGAAATGTAATCTATAAAAACATAGCATCACAAATTCCCAAGAGCCATCCAACCAATCCCTTCATTTTGAAAATGAGAAAACTGAGGTCCAGGAAAGTGAAATGATTTGCCCCCAAGGTCACACAGAATCATGATTTGAATCTAGGTCTTCTTACCCCAGAACCAGAGGTTTCCACCAAACCATTATGACAAAACTACCCAAAAAAGGAAGAATGAATCCCACATCCTCCAACCTCAAACATCCATCTTCCTCTGACTTTCATCCCACACTTACTGGAGGGAACATTTCCCCCATTTGCTTCAGGGAAAGGTTGTATAATAATAAATTCGGGAACTCCGAGCTCAGCATGCCTCGATTAAGGTCATTAAGCTTGCTGTCTCCTCAGCAGGCAGGAGGCTCCTCCATCATCATAAGAGAATGTGCTAAGCATTATTTGTTTGGGAGGGATGCTTTTAATTATAATTCCTCCCCAGATTATTTGGCTCCGCCTGAGATACAATTCTATGTCCCACTTGGCTCTGCTCAGCCCTCAAGGATATCTCCCTCTCCAGCTTCAATGGCCTTTTATGTGCTGAAGGTTCTTCTTGACTTAATATGCAGGTAAAGTAGGACTGACATGGGGGAGGGAAGGACTGTTGAGAAAGCAACCTGAAGGACCCTGGAGGCCATGAGTGACCCCCACTGCTGGCTAATGGTAACTGAACAGGAAAAATAGAATCCTGCAGTAAAATCCTCATGCTAATAATAAACATTCTCAGTTCAAGATTTGCAAAGTGGTTTCCAAATGTTATCTCATGATAACTCTGAGTTCTAAGCTATAGATATCATCCCTATTTTACAGATGAGAAAAATAAGGCTAAGAGTTTCTGTGACTTCCCAAAGTCACCATAGTTCATCATTGTCAGAAATGGAATTTGACCATGGTGTTCTTGGATACTAATCCAGCACTATAATATAGCATGTAGAATCCATTTAATATAGACCTTGTCCAAAGCATGATTCCCCTCTGCATATCTCCCGATACTAATAAATAACAACCCTCTCCACCCCTTTCACCCCTATTCCAAAATAAGAAACTCACTATTGAGCAAATCAGGTCATTCTATTTTGAGGATTGGCATTGTTAGAATGCTCTTCCTTCCACTGAGCAGATGTCTCCCTGGAGGTGACTTCCACCCACTGTCACTCACCATGATAACTCACATTCATATCAAGCTTTAAGGTTCCCTCACAGCCACCCTGTCAGATAGCTCCTATCATTATCACAATAGCATATATTTCTATACTTCAAAAAATCTATGATTTCTGTCACAGAGAGCACCCACTCCACCAAGACACATCACAATCTCTCCCCAGCTTAGTAGGTAGTCTTTGAAAATTTCTTGACCCAAATAATTTATCCCCTGAGTGCCAACAAAGTAATAATTCCTTACAAATTCATCCAGACTGGCTCTTAGAAAGTAGATATCCTGGCCATCACTGGGTCTTGAGGTGTACTTCAAATCACTTAACCTCAGTTTACTTATCTGTACAATGAGGCCATTGTATTAGATAAGCAATTAAAATCTCTTCCTGTTCCAAATCTAAATATATAAGTTGCCAGAATTTACATAATATTTTATGTGGATATCAGACATATGTCCACAGCATAAGCCATAAGGTTTCCCATTTATGAAGTACTTTTGCAGACATAATTTCATTGGATCCTTCTAACAGAGGAACTGAACCTCTATGTAGCCTTCTAATTCTCAGTGACAGATCTTTTGAGGTCTTTTGCAGGGCTGAGATTCAAGAATTTAGGAAACAAGAAATTAGCAAAAGCTTGCATTCTACTTAGAGAAAAATATAAATAAATAGAAGGTATGAATGAAATAATAAATATAAGGGGATTTCAGGGTAGAAGAACACTAACAATTGAGGGGACAAAAGGGATTCAGAAAGATTTTGAAGGGGATGACCCTTGAGCTAAGTCTTAAAGGACCACAGGAATTCTGAGAGGAAAAAATGAGGAAGGCAGTGCATACAAGGAGTCACAAATCTATGCAAATTCATTGAGATGGAAGATGAAGGATTGTGCACAGGGAACAGCTTCTCATTCTTTTTTCCTCTTTCCCCCACTCCTCTTCCTATTTCCCTACCATTTTCTCTTATGGCATCTTCTCTCTTTTATCTTTCTTGTCACCAATATAGTTTCATTTATTTCTTATCTTTGACCCTCTTTGAAACTGCCTCCTCCCTCCCTCATTTATTCTTTATTTATGCAACTACTAAAACCCATAGTTTCATTTAACTGCCTCCTTAACACTTCCAGCTAAAATGTCATTGCCTCTCTGGAGTTATTGGGGAGAGGGAGGGAAGAGAGGGAAAATGAAGAAGAACGAGGGACAAAGAGAAGAAAGAAAGAGAGAGGAGGAAGCTTCCTGCACATATTCCAAAGACTTGGAAGGAAATTTGTTAACAAGCACAAAAAGATCATCCTTGTCTCTAGCAATTCTGAAACTTGCTAGGCCACTGGGTGGATTTGACATCTCCAGTGGGCTCATTTAGGGAGAAAGCACCAGAGAATGAGACATCAATCTCCCTTCAATTTTCTGTAAGGGCTTTTCTAGCTAGTGTGGAAAAGTGTGTTTCCTGCCTTTAGGGCTTTGAAGGGGTCCCAAAGATCACTAGAGACATTATAAGGACCCTGGGTTTCATAGTGAGAATAAATGAGAGTCTTTGAAAAAGATTGATGGAGGACAAGGAATTAATATTTCTTAAAGATATGATTTCATTGGAGTAAAATCCTCCCTTCATTGACATGGGCCATCCACAGATCAATGAACCTGATAGCCAATCTATTGATGGACCCCTCCAAATTTTGAAATGCTGGTCCTTAAATGATAGCCACTGATCCATCCCTACTTCCATACTTAAAACCCATCCCATTTGGTAAAACCATGCAAAGTAGGACTATCTGGCTTAGCTTCAGAAGCCTTAGGGCACTTCCATATCACATAAGGTGCTGGAGTCAGAGCTGAGTGGACAAGCAGGGTTGTTCTGATGATCAAATGAGATAATGATTACAAAGTACATAGCACAGTGCCTGGCACATAGCCCCATATAAATGTTAGCTATTATTATTATCAACATGTTAACCAAAAGGATCCTTAGAGAACATATTTGCAGGTGAGATAAATTGAGGTCCAGTGAGTGAAATGATTTATGTGGAGTCACACAACTATGGAGTAAAAGAGTTGCAAATAGAATCCAGCCCTGCAAAAGGCCCAGGGTCTATGCCAATTAGCCCCCAATTCTAAGCAGGGTCTCTTCTAAAGTAGCTGTAAGTACTACTTGTCTAGGAAATTGAGGCTTTAGCATCTTCAAGTAGCTCAAGGAACTTGTGTTTACTGGGACATGCTCTTTTCTGACTTTTCTGGATTGCCTTCTTTTATTTTCCCATGTTCTACTAAAAGGCAACACAGTTATTCCCATTTGCAGAGTGTTCAATGTTAGTTGTCATAATAATGTTGATGATGTATGGCTGTGATGGGCCCCACAAGTACTGGAATTCCCATTGGTACACATCTACACAGCTCTTGGGTATGATGAGTAGGTGGGGTTTGAAGGTTAAAGAAAAAGACTTGCCCTTAGGTGATCAAATATTTATCTGTTTGTATTAATTAGATTATGAACATAGAGAAGTTTTCCTGAGAGGAATACAAGGTAAATATGAAGTCTCTGAGACCCTGAGAATATCCAATTTACTGGGTATGTTTAAAAAAAAAAAGCTGTAAAGGAACAACGAGGAGATGGAAATTTGATTTGGTAATTAAGGGACAATAAAAGGGTGAGTGAGCCCACATAGAATGCCAGAATGTCAGGCTCTGGAAAGAGAGAGTACATAGTATAAAGTTACCAGGTACTGAGAGGAGAGTAGGCACTAGAGGGACAAAGACTCCAATAATAGAGATGGGAGGACACTAGAGATAAAAATGCCTACTTCATAATGTCCTTAGGCTCTCAGCTGATTTGTTAGAAAACCCAATAACTAATTTTTTTTTACCAGAATTCAAATATGTGAGTGGATAGCTGATAGCTCCCTTTTTAAAATCCAGGTACAGCTATTAAATTAAAGAGCTACAAGAACTTCAGTGTTTCCCAAAGAATGACATCCCCCCTGAGGTAAGAAGGTTACCTAAAATTCTAAACTTAAACGAGGGAACCTAAGTGTTTCCAAACTCTTGGATTACTGCCCTTTTCTTTTCTTTCTTCCCCAGTATGAAACTACTCTTGGAGAGCCATCAACCTCACTTCAATTAAAAACCTTGCTTCCCATTACTATGCCCACTACACACTTGATAACATCTATAACTTTATCTCCTCCTATATTAATTAACCAATAACCTCCAAAACTTTACCTCCTCCTATATTAATTAACCAATGAATCAATAAGCATTTATTAAGTATCTATTGTGTATCAGGTAAGATATTAATCATTACGGCAAAAGTGAAACAGTCAAGAAACTTACATTCTAACAGAAAAGACAACAGGTACTTGTATATGTAAAACAAATACAAAGCAAGTCTGGGGGTAAAGGCATAAGCAGCTGGTGGAGGGGGAGTAGATAAGATTTCAGTCTTAAAGTGGTACTTGAGCTCAGGAAATTAGAAATCTAAGAGACTGAGGTGAAGGTTTAAAAGAATGTTCCTGCATGGCTGGAATGTTCTCCCTTCTCTATTCCATCTACTAGCCTCCTTGGCTTCCTTTAAGTCCCAACTAAAATTCAACTTTTTACAAGAAACTTTCTCTTCCTCCCTAAATTCCTATGCCTTATCCTGTATGTAACTTGTGTTGTGTATATTTATTTGCATGTTCTCTTACTCACTAAACTGAAAGATCCTAGAAAGCAATGGTTATTTTTTTTTGCCTCTCTTTTGTATCCCCAGCTCTTAGCACTTAGCACTAAGTGCCTGGCACTCAGTAGGTATTTAACAAATGTTTATTGCTTAATTAGTTGATATGAATAAAATAATATTAATAAGGATGAAAAGGGAGGATGAAATCCATTTTGAAAGACTTTGAAAGGCAAACACATGAATTTATATTTAATTTTGGAGGTAATAGGGAACTACTAGAATTTATTGAGTAGGATAGTGACATACTCAGATCTACTGCTATTGTTGTTGTTGTTTGTCCTTTATTCTCAAAAATGACCATGACTTAAGAAGCGATGCCATGACATCCAAGTGAGTTTGATTTAAGTGAGGGTAGGTTTTGCAAAATTACCAGCTTTATTCTCCCCTGCAAGAGAGACTAGGTCCAATGGCAAGATATAAATCAGGACCACTAGACATGGCCTTGGATGCAGTGGGAGATCTTGGTCTTTTTTCAGAGCTACTATACATATTAGGAGAGTCATCATAGTGGTTGTATGAAGGATAGATTGGAGTGGGAGGAGTGGAGATTTGAGGTGAGATCAATGGAGAAACTAATGCAGTAGTATGGGAAAGAGATGATACAGACCCAAACCTGCATGTTGGCTATGTTCTTTCTGTGACTGGAGAGAAAGGGATAAGTGTAAGATTGTTGTAGAAACAGAAATGACAAAAATTTGCAATTGCTTGAATATTGGGGTGTGAGTGAGGAGTCAAAGATGACTCTAAGGTTTTAAATTTATGGCACTAGAGGAATGGTAAAGCTCTCAACACAAAAAGTAAAGTTCAGAAGAAGAATGGGATAATGGTGGGGGATTGTGATTTTTTCCAGGGTCATACAGCTAATAAATGTTTGAGAGACTAGAACTCAGGTATATCTGTTCCAAGTCCAATGTCCTATCCAGTAAGCCATCCTGCCTCTCACCATCTAGTCCAATTCTTTCATCTAACATATGGGAAAACTGAGGTCCAGAGATATTAAAGTAAACTCATACCACCACTTTCTAGTCAGTGACTACATCCTACACTGTTCCTGTGCTTTGGCTATCCATTTGATTCAGTAGATTAGGAATGCCTAATAATGTCCAACCCAAGAGAATTAATATCAGCTTGGTCCTTGTGTTGAGGGCGGTAGCCCCTTGATATTCCTTGTTTGATCTCCAACTTCCTTTGGGACTTGGACCTTTGATACAAGATCTGGTCAAACTAGTTTGGGCTATCTGAGCTGGCCAAGGTTTTACAGCCCCCATTCTAATCTGCTCAGATAGACTTCTGTCTGTCCCCAAAAGATAACAAGAGAATCCTTATCTTATTTACATCATTCTCAGGCTGAATGATTGTGCTCTTGTATAAAAGAGAGAACTCAAAAATCTACTCTTTGCAAAATGGGCCTTGTACCATGCAGCCATTTTGCCCATCGTCTCTCCGGTGTTTCCATTCTAATCAATAAAGACTATGTTTCCATACAGCATTAAGTAGCAAATTCATTTGCTGCCGAACCCACCCTTGGTTACTTTGGGGAAGGAAGGAGAGAGAGAAAGCAACTGACCCATCTCTGTTTAGACCACAGTTTACTCCTCATCATTTACTCCTCATCACTTGCTTCTTCCAAATTCTTCCCTGTCCTTGCCACCCATGAGCTCTTTTCTCTTGATCTTACAAAAGTGTTAATAACATTGGTTGAACTCAATGCTCCTATTATTCCAAGTACATTGGTGTGGGGAGCAAGAGGTAAAGGGGAAGTAAGGATAAAGAAAAGGAAGTGAAAGAAAATGAGAGAGAAGAAAGGGAAGAGGAAGAAGAGGAGGAAGAGGAGACAGGGAATATTCAGAGCAGGAGACAAGAACCAAAGTTTAAATTATAGTAAACTGTGGTACAGTAACATGAATCTAGAGCACTAGGATTAAAGCTATGGATGGTCATGAGCACCACTGGCCTTTTGAAAGTAACTAGATCTGGGGCAGAACATGGGCACAAAATAAAATGCCTAGCAGAGATAATTGGCTTTATGCTCCCAACAACTGCCTGTGGTGATGTTGGTTTCTCCCATTACCTTTATTTTACTGTTTTAATCTTTTTCCAATTAAGGGAGTTAGCAGTGCAAGTACTACAGCTTTAGGTACAGCTTGGATATGGTTGTGATTGAGTTTCTGTCCCATATTGAATTCTGTGTAAGGTGCAATGAGCATAGTCCCTGCCTCAGGGAGAGGAGAAATGAAGTAGAAAGAGATTAAAGACAAAGCAACATTTTACTATTGTTATTATCATTATTAAAACAATCAGATCAATTAAGATAGGATCAGAGGGTTTAGAACTAGAAGAAACTCCTTCATTTTTCTAGACGAGGAACCTCAGACACAAAAGGGGTGAAATAGCTTCTGCAAGACCAAATGATAGCAGAGTTGGACGTCTATCCCTTGCTTGCAGAGGGAGGGGCTCAGGGCTCAGAAACATAGATCTTAATAATGTCAGGCTGAATTGATATGTTCTCCTGAATTGGATGGATTGCGTTTTGTTTGTTTTTTACATTTTGTCACAAGAGATAATTCACTGTGTAGAAGGGAAAGGAGGGATATATTCAGAAATGAACGTGATGTGAGATAAAATATATCATAGAATTTTTGAGTTACTGAGCCAGAATTTAAACTTACCATTTTATGATTTTCAAGAAAATGTTTTTTCCCATTATAAAACAATGCCTTTTTTTCCTCATAATATAAACAATACAGGAAAAAGGCGTGGGGTGGGGATGGTCAGGGAAGACTCCTTAGAGGAGGTGCTTAAGGAAGGGCTTCACAGGGGCCTGCAAAGAGAGACTATGGTGAAATACACTCTAAGCGAAGGAATAGAGAGAAACCTGGCTGTGCGCAGGGCTCCCCCTGGTGGCCACACATGGGAGTTTTCACCTTCCTCAAGAGAACCTGAAGAGGAAAAATAAAAACGTCCCTTTGATTGATTCTCCTTTTTCTTGTCTTTTATTACAGTTCACTGGCTGTTCACCACTTGTGGAGCCAGCGGGCCCCAGGGCCCTACACAGACCCAGTGCAACAACGCCTACAGGAATTCCAATCTGAGTGTGGTCGTGGGCAACGAGGGCGCCCTGAAGGGCGTGCAGATCTGGAGAGTGCCAGCCACTGACACATACAGGTTGTGTGTGTGCGTGTGTGTGTGTGGGGGGGGCTGCATGCACTCAGAGGCAGAAGAAATGATCACAGCATTTCTAACTAGGATTGAAGAGGGAAGAGGGAGACCCAGTGCAACCATCTCTGCAGGAATTGTGGGCAGCGAGGGTGCCCTGAGGGTCGGGCAGATAGGGGAGTGCCAGCCACTGACACATCCAGGGGGATCTGTGGCTGTGGAGAAGATGTTGAGGGGCAAATGAAAGGATGCTCCAAACAGTTCTAACTGCAATGGAGGAAGGAAGAAGGCTGACAGGTAGCACAACCTGCCTTTTTTGCATGGAATTTGAGCCCTCTTCTGCATGGAAAGTCATCAAAAGTCTTCTTTAAGCACCTGCTGTATGCAGAGGGTTGTGCGGGACACAGCAGGAGGATAACCTCATGCTGCCAACAATCCAAGAGGGCAATAATACAAAACTGCTGATAGTATAGTATTTTATCTACATAACCCTTTATGCTTTATAGATGACTTTATTCACAAGCTGGGTTCTTTGAATATTGTTACACCCATTTTTCAGATAAATATGGAAAGCTCAAAAGGGATGTCATGGTTACAGGATTAACTTGAGACAGAGGCATTCTATCACAACCACTCTTCTCATGCCAAATCCAACACTCTCTGAGATCCTCAATAAACTGAGATTTCTTCCATTATATCCCATTGTTTCTCCTGCATCCTAAGTGTATACATACATAGATAGGAAGGCACACATATATTTATATGTATATATGTACATGTATAAATATGCATGTGTACATGGGACATTTGCGTGAAAAACTCCCTGTGTGAAAATTCCCTCCACTAATGCAGCTGGGAAGTTCTATAAATTATAATCTTAGAGAATTGCCCAGGATGATGTAACTGAGGGTCACACAGGTGAGATGTTTCAGAGGCAAGGGCTGAAAAATTGCTACATTTATATGGTGCTTACTTTGTGCCAGGCACGGTGCCAAGTGCTTTGTAATTATTATCTCACAATAACCCTAACAGGTAGGTGCAATGCTCATCCCACTTTAGAGACTGAGGAAACAGGTCAATAGCAGTTAAGTGATTTGCCCAGAGTCACACAACCAGCAAATGGCTGAGGCAAGATTTGAATCAGGTCTTCCTGCTCCATGCCCAGAGCTCTGTCCCTTGCACCAGCTCACTACCTTTCTTGTCTTCAAGGCTAGCCTTCTTTCCATTACGCCATATTGGCTCTCAATATAAAATTATATAATATAGTAATGACAGCAGTAGATTGTGGTTGCTCTTCTCTACTAGCTCCCCACGCATAGGTCATTCATTCGCTGAGCTATATTAAGCAACCTGCTCTCTGCAGAGCACCCAGAAACACACAAAGACATGATTACATGAGACCTGATCTCATGGAGTATACAATGTAGCAAGGGAATAAAGCATATACCTGAAACACACAAAGACATGATTACATGAACTCTGCTCTCATGGAGAATACAATGTAGCAAGGGAATACAGCATATACCTGAAAGACACAAAGACATGATTACATGAGCCTTGCTCTCATGGAGAATACAATGTAGCAAGGGAATACGGCATATACACAGAGATACAATACAATAGCTATACAGTAACTATAGAAGTTTCCAAAGTGAATGTGGCTGCCACTTAAGCTCCTAAAACAGGAAGCCTGCCTTGGGACGAATAAGGAGAGAAAATACACTTCTGAATAGTCACAAGAGATGATGAAGATCAGGGGAGGATTTATGGAGGGGGTGACCTTGGAGTTAGGCTTTGAATGACAAGTAGGGAATATTAAAGAGCAGACATGGAGGAAAAGACATTCCAGGTGCAGGAAATGATATGAAGGGAAGCATTGTTAGAAGAAGCCCCAGGAGCCAAGAAGTCCAACCCCTTTCTCTTACAGATAAGAAAGAGAAAGAAGTTTAACTGATTTCCCCAACATTCCACAGGTAGAAAATGTCAAACGTGGGCTTTGAATCCAGGCTCTGTGACTCCAGAGTGAGGACTTATTTCAATACATCTCAGTATCAATTTACTGGAACTGCTGTCATTGTGTTGTTTTCAGTCATATCCAATGCTTCAAGACCCTATTTGAGATTTGCCATTTCCTTCTCCAGTTGATTTGACAGAGGCAAAGAGTTAAGTGAATTGTCCAAAGTCTTATAGCTAGTAAGTGTCTGAGGCCAGATTTGAACTCAGGAAGATGAATTTTAATGACTATGAACATTATGTACTGCACCAATCAGTGGCGATAACTCTCCTGGAGTTACTCTGTATAAAAGGGAGAAGTATGGAAAGGGAGGTTGGCAACAGATTATAGATAACTTTAAAAATTAAACTGAGAAATACAGTTCCTCTAATAAGCCATGACGGATAATAAGGATTGTGGTTTTGAGCAAAGGAGTAACACAGTCATATTTGAGCATAGAGAAAGAACAATCTTGTAGAAGAATAAAGAAAGGATTACTTCTGTAGAGGCCAGAAATCAGAAAAAAAAAACAATTCTAGAACAAAGAAACTGTCAAAGTCTAAGTGAATGGAGATAGAGGGAAGCCAGAGTGGAGAGGAAGGTCCACTAAGAACTAGCAACTGATGTGGATATGAGAACTGAAGCATCAGTGACAAAGGCTTCAAGCATGGGCAGCTGAGTGAATAGTGGTGGTACCAGCCATAGAATAGGAGTCAGTACCTGCTTCTGTCTTCAGCCAAGCAGAGGTTCCTGGTCCTTCATCACCTTCTATCTAAGTGTGGTTAAGTTATTTCTTTTCTACAAGTTTCATTTTTTCTATCTGTAAAATTAAAGGATTTAACTAGTTACCCCCAGGGATTCCATCCAACTCTGAATCTACTTTCTGATGAGGTTAACAACTTAGATCCTAGATTTGATGAAAAAGAGGTACATATGGTCCTTTGTAAGAGAATCTACCGTAGATTTATAAGAACAAAAGGCAACCTAACTAGGGTTGTGGACTAAGCTATCTCTCTAGTAGAATAAATGAGCTTTTCATTGAGCTTCCAAAGTCTCTTCTTTGGGCATCATTATGGAGAATGGCATAAGGGTAACAAGGTTGGTACAGTGCTGGGCCTGGAGTCAAGCAGACATCTTTCTGAGTCAAAATCGAGTTTCAGACAGTGACTAGCTGTGTGACTCTGGGCAAATTAATTACCCCTTTTAACTCAGTTTTCTCATCTGTAAAATGAGCTGGAAAAGGAAATAGTAAACCATTCACAGCATCTTTGACAACAAATGGGGTCACGAAGATTTGAACATGACTGAAAACAACTGAACAACAGCTACAACAATGGGCAGTGACAAGTACCTCTCCAGATCTGAACATGGCTTTGCATTGAGCCAGCAATATTTCCTACCCCATCCCTCCTGTCTCCATTGGGCAATGGTAGTCAGTCCATCAAATGTTGTGTTAAGTGTTTACTATGTGCCAGTTACAGTGCTAAGCACAAAGGAAGCAAAACCAGAATTAGAGATACATGATAGAGGATCATGGAAATTTTGATTTCAGGATCAAGTTCACATTATAAGGGTTTGTGGGATACTGTGTCACTGAGGGGACCCTGCTTTCACTACTGAAGCATATTCCTATCCAGTTTCTAATAATAGATAATTTTTTCTTAGTTCAAAGAAGTAACTCTAGACTAGCAAATAAACATTTATTAAGCATGTTAAGTATTAATTAAGTATATTAACTTTGTTCTAGCTAGGGCAGCTAGATGGTGCAGGCCTGGAGTCAGGAATACTCACCTTCCTGAATTCAATTCTAGCCACAGATACTAGTAGTATGACCCTGGGTAAGTCATTTCCCCCTCCTTGCCTCAGTTTCCTCCACTGTAAAATGAGCTATAGAAGGAAATGGAAAACAACTCCAGTATCTTTGTCAAGAAAACTCCAAATGAGTTCATTGAAGAGTCAAAAGTTAAAAAAAAATATTGAAAAGCAACAATAAATGTTCCTGTGTTAAGCTGTTGGGCATAAATATACAAGCAAAAGGAAAAATGGCCCATACCCTTAAGGACCTTACATTCAAGTTGTTCTGCTCAGTATGTCAGCTTCTGCCTTCCATTTAGCTTTCACTAACACTCCACCCCACCAATTCCACCACCTTCAGCTTCCTGCTACTCTCTTCTATCTGTCCCTAACTGGTTCAATTATAAGAGTATGTGAAACTATATGTCACTCCAGAGAAGTCAATTCTACCCTATTCATTTTTCCTGATCTCTTTGCTATAGCATTGTAGATTGAGCCAAGATCTCTGCTTCCCAGCTCTAGTTTTGTCATTGCCTTAATACATATGCTTGCTAAAGTGTAAGAGAACACTGACTTCTTAAGGATGTACAAGTGCTCCATCAGTTCTGCTGCAGAGAAAACTAAATGTTTATCTATTATTCTTACTCTAACAACAAAGGCAACAATACCTTTAGTGTGGCATAAAAGTACCCCATAGATAATTGGTCTAAGTCAGATAAAGCAAGGTTAAAAAAAAAAACAAAAACACAAGAATGTAGAGTCAAAAGTCAAAAAGACTTAAGTCAAATCCCACCCATGACACTTACCTATCTGGGTAATACCTTTGGGTAAAGTATTTAACTTCCTTTCACCTCTGTTTTCTCATCTGTAAAATGGTGGTTGAACCAGCCAGTCTCTGCTTCTTACAGTTCTAATCTATATTTGTGGTCCTATAAATTGAATGACTAAGAACTACAGAGAACAGTTTACAATTCAATTCGATTATGCAAATATTTATTGAATGAATGAAAAAGCATTTACTAAGTGCATACTGATTGCAAAGCAGTGTGCTCAGTTCTGGAGATGCAAATAAAAAATCAGGACAATCCCTCCTCTCAAGGACTTCATATTCTAAAAAAAGGGGAGACAGCACAATGCTTTAGATGGTGGGCTCTTTTTTTCCTTTTTTGTTTGTTTTTTATTTAAGAAAAAGAAAAACAGAAAAGGAATACAGAGCAAAATAAAACAAAACAAAAGAGAACATTGTCATGTGCCCAGCTAAATGTCAGGGAGAATTCAAAATATATAACAATAAATTACCAGTTCAAGAAAGTGTGTGTGTGTGTGTGTGTGTGTGTGTGTGTGTGTGTGTGTATGTAGAAGAAATTATAGTCATGTGTCCATCTTTTCTTTACTTCTTCATAAATTATTCTTTTGTTTTCTGCTGTGTACCTTTTTTACTTTTTTTTCTTTTTTCCCCTTTCATCCCACTCCCAACCCCTAAATAGACTATATTTAACAAAGGATATATTTATGTATACATATATAGATTTATACATACACATATATACCCTGTCCCTCCCCCTACCTACACACACATATCTTTCCTATCCCTACTAATTCTGCTTTAATTCTGCTCCTTGTTTTGCTATAAGTTAACCTCTCCCCACCCATGGATCCTCCCTTGTCTTCTTCCCTGACACTTTGCTACCCCCTCCACCCATTCTTCACCCTTTATTTCTTAAAGATTTTGGAAGTACTGTACCCTTCATGATATATATGTAACCCATTTAAGCCTATTTAACCCATTCACGATATGAGTATTTTTCAGAAGTAGGAGCCCTTCTCTCCATCACCCCCTGATGTTTCTGTGTCTATAGCATGTAGGCTCTTGGGAGTAGTAAATGTTCTGAAAGTCAGGTGAAAAGGACCAGTGGCTCTTAGGTACACATGACAAAGCAGATTTTTAAAAATCATTTCCCCTGATAAAAGCCTATCTATTTCTGATGTTGATCCATGCCCCAACAACTCTGGCATTGGGAACTTCTGGGTATTTGCTCATCAGGGCTTCTGAGGAATTTGGAAGTTTTTTGCATATCCTATATTAGCCTGGTCACATCTCTGCAAGAGTTGTGTCCCTTGGATATTGGCTAAAGGGATTGGAGTTAACGGGGAACTGTTTTTACTGAATGATATCTGGATCCTAGACCGTATTGACAAGACTCTAAGGCATGGTGGTGGTGAACATGCCTAGAACATATTACCATTGTTTTTCCCTCATGTTGCCCTGGTACTTCAGGCAGACTGAAGTAAGTAGTACGATACCAGTTCAGATAGACTGTTGGGACTTACTTGTCGCAGTAGTGGTGGGTGATCCTCATTGATGTTGGTGGTAGTGCAGATGGCAACACCCTTCTCTGAGAATTTGCTTCCCTGAATGATGGCTGGTGACATAAATGGGTTGTGTGATGTATAAGGTATCATCTTGGGCTCTCCAAGAGATACAAAGAAAATTAAAAAACAGTCCTTACCCACAAAAAAGCTTTACAATCATCAGAATGGATAGAAAGAGTACTAGGTCGGGAAGCAGAACCTAGGGTCAAATCCCCCCTGATGCTTATTGCTTAGATGACTTTAGGTAAAAATCATCTAATTTTTTAAATATTAGCTTTTTATTTTCAAAATTTCAATATTCACCCTTGCAAAATCTTGTGTTCCAAATTTTTCTCCCTCCCTTAGACAGCAAGTAAGTCAATATAGTAAATATATATAATTTTTCTATACATATTTTCACATTTATCATGCTGCACAAGAAAAATCAGGTCAAAGAGGGGAAAATGAGGGGGGAAAAGCAAGCAAACAGCAACAAAAAAGATGAAAAACCACATGGTGATCCACATTCAAACCCCACAGCCCTTTCTCTGGGTGCAGATGACTCTCTCCATTACAAAATCATTGGAATTGACCTGAATTGACCTGAATCCCCTCATTGTTGAAAAGTGGCATGTCCATCAGAATTGATCATCACATAATCTTGTTGTTGCTGTATTCAGTGATCTCCTAATTCTACTCACTTCACTTAGCATCAGATCATGTCTCTCCAGACATTTCTGAAATCATCCTGCTGATAGTTTCTTTTAGAACAATAATATTCCATAACATTCATATATCATAACTTATTTAGCCATTCTCTAACTGATGGACATTTACTCAGTTTCCAATTCTTTGCCCCTACTTATAGGTCTGCTAAAAACATCTTTGCATATGTGGGTCCTTTTCTCTTTTTTATAATTTCTTTGGGATATAGACCCAGTAGAGACCCTATTGGATCAAAGGTATTCACAGTTTGATAGCCCTTGGGCATAGATGCAGATTTTTTTCTCCAAAATGGTTAGATCAGTTCACAACTCCACCAACAATGTATTAATGTCCCAGTTTTCCCATATCCCCTCCAACATTTATCATCATCATCATTATTATTATTGGTGAGCCAATTGGGGTTAACTGACTTGCTGAGGGTCACACAGCTAGTAAGTATTAAGTATCTTATACTGGATTTGAACTTAGGTCCTTCTGACTTCAAGGATGATGCTCTATCCACTATGTTATCTAGCTGCCCCTATTTATCATTATCTTTTCCTGACATCTTAGCCAATCTGATAGGTGTGTAGTGGTATCTTAGAGTTGTCTTAATTTGAATTTCTCTGATCAATAGTGATTTAGAGAATTTTTTTCATATGACTAGAAATGGTTTTAATTTCTTCATCTGAAAATATCCTTGACTATTTATCAATTGGAGAATGGCTTGTATTCTTAAAAATTTGAATCAATTCTCTATGTATTTTTAAAATGAGGCCTTTTTCAGAACCCTTGGATCAAATATTTTCTCACTTTACTGCTTCCTTTCTAATCTTGTCTGCATTAGTTTTGTTTGTACAAAATCTTTTTTAATTTAATATAACCAAAATTATCCATTTTGCATTTCATACCATACTCTAGTTCTTCTTTGGCCATAAATTCCTTCCCTCTCCACAAATCTTGCGTATAGTATCACTCTTTATGTCTAAATCATGAACCCATTTTGACCTTGTCTTGGTATAGGGTGTTAGGTGTTGATCAGTGTCTAGTTTCTATCATACTATTTTCCCATTTTCTCAGAAATTTTTGTCAAATCGTGATTTCTTATCCCAAAAGTTGGGGTCTTTGGATTTATCAAACACTAGATTACTCTAGTTATTGACTATTGTATGTTGTGAACCTAACCTATTCCACTGATCAACTGCTCTGTTTTTTAGCCAGGACCAAATCGTTTTGATAACTTCTGCTTTATAATATAGTTTTAGCTCTGGTATACTAGGCAGCTTTTATTTTCATTTTTTTTTTCATTAATTCCATTGAAATTCTTGACATTTTGTTCATCCAGATGAACTTTGTTATTATTTTTTCTAGCTCTATAGAGTAGTTTCTTGGCAGTAGAATTGTTGTTTTTATTATATTAGCTCAATCTACCCATGAATACTTGATATTCTTCCTATTACTTAGATATGACTTTATTTATGTGGCAAGTGTTTTATAATTGTGTTCTTATATTTTATATTATACTAATTTCAAATGAAATTTTTCTTTGTATCTCTTGATGATAGACTTTGTTGGTAATAGATAGAAATGCTGATAGTTTATGTGGATTTATTTTGTAGCCTGCAACTTTGCTAAAGTTGTTAATTGTTTCTGATACTTTTTTAGTTGATCCTCTAGGATTCTCTAAGTATATATCATATCATCTATGAAAATGATAATTTGGTTTCTTCATTATCTACTCTAATCCATTTATTTTTCTTCTCTTATTGGCAACGCTCAACATTTCTAATACAATATTTAATAGTAATGGTGATAATGGACAACTTTGTTTCACCTCTGATCTTATTAGGAATGCTTCTAGGTTATCCCCATTACATATAATGCTTGCCAATGGTTTTAGATAGATGCTATGGATCATTTTAAGGAAAACTCCATTTATTCCTATGCTCTCTAGTGTTTTTAATAGGAATAGATTTTGGATTTTGTCATATGCTTTTTCTGCATTTTTTCTGATTTCTGTTAGTTTTGTTATTAAAACGGTCAATTATGCCAACTAATATTGAACTAGTCCTGCATTCCTAGAATAAATCCTATTTGGTCATGATGTATTGTCCTGATGATAACTTGCTGTAATCTCTTTGTAATGTTTTATTTAAGATTTTTTACAGCAATATTCATTAGGGAAATTGGATTTAACTTTCTTGTTTTGACCCTACCTAATTAGGTATTAGCACCATATTTGTGTCATAAAAGGAATTTTGTAGAACTCCTTCTTTCCCTATTTTCCCAAATAGTTTGTATAGTATTAGAATCAATTGTTCCTTAAATGTTTGGTATAATTCATTTGTAAATCCATAAACCTCTGGAAATTTTTTTCTTAGGAAGTTCATTAATATCTTGTTCAATTTTTTTTCTAAAATGGGACTACTTTAGTTATTTATTTCCTCCTCTGTTAATATGAAAAATCTATATTTTTGTAATCATTCATTTCAGTTAGATTATCAGATTTATTGGCATATAGATGAGTAAAATAGCTCCTAATTATTGCTCTGATTTCTTCTTCCTTGGTGGAAATTTCTTCCTTATTGGTATTATTTTTGATGCTAGCAATTTGATTTTCTTCTTTCCTTTTTCTAATCAAATTTATTAAAGATTTATCTCTTTAGTCGGGGTTTTTTTCATAAAACCAAATATTAGTTTTATTTATTCTTTCAATAGTTGTCTTACTTTCAATTTTATTAACCTCCCCTTTTATTTTCAGAGTTTCAAATTTGGTACTTATTTTCAGAATTTCAAATTTGGGATTTTTAATTAACTCTTTTTCTAGCTTTTTTAGTTGCATTCCCCACCATTGATTTTCTCTTTCTCTATTTTATTCAAGAAAGCATCTAAAAATATAAAATGTCTCCAAGAATTACTTTGGCTGAATCCCATAAATTTTGATATGTTTTCTCATTATTGTCATTCTCTTGGATGAGATTATCAATTGTTTCTATGTTTTGTTGTTTACCTACTCACTCTTGAGGATTAGATTATTTAGTTTCCAATTAATTTTGGTCTATTTTCCCCTGGTCCTTTATTACATATATTTTTGTTGCATCATGCTCTAGAAAAGATGCATTTACTATTTCTGCCTTTCTGCATTTGATTTTGAGGGTTTTTTATGCCCTAATACATGGTCAATTTTTATGTAGTACTGCTGGAAAAAAAAATTATATTCTTTCTGTCCCCATTCAGTTTTCTCCAAAGGTCTATCGTACCTAACTCTTCTAAAATTCTATTTATTTCCCTAACTTCTTTCTTGTTAATTTGATAGATTGATTTATCTAGTTCTGATAGAATGAGATTGAGATCCCTTACTAGTATAGTTTTCCTGTCCATTTCTTCTTGCAGCTCTCTTAACTTCTCTGGAAACTTGGATGCTATACCATTTGGTGCATATATATTTAGTATTGATATTACTTCATTATCTATCTATGGTACCTTTTAGCAATTTAGATCTATTTTTGCTTTTGCAAGATTAGGATAGCTACCCCTGCTTTTTTTACCTTTACTTTGTATGTATCACTCTGCTTTAAATGTGTTTCCTGTAAACAACAAATTATAAGATTATGGCTTTTAATCCAGTTTGCTATCCACTTCCAATTTATAGGAGAGTTCATCCCATTCACATTCATAATTAAAATTACTTACTCTTTATTTCCTACCACCTTATTTTCCCCAAGTTATACTTTTCTCTTTCTTTTGCCTCTTTTCCTCCTTACCAGTGTTTTGCTTCTGACCACTACTTTTCTCAATCTGCCTCCCCTTTTATAGTCCCTCCCCCTTTCTTACCCTTTCCCCTTCTATTTCTGTTCTCTCTTCTATTACCTTGCCCCTTTGTTTCTCCTTTCTCCTCCTACTTCCCTATAGGATGAGACAAATATCTGTATTAAATTAATTATGTCTGATATTCTCTATTTGAGCCAAATCTGATGAGATTAATATTCATTTCATACCCCTTCCTTCTTTACTCAATTGTACTAGGTCTTTTTTGCCTCTTCAAGTGATGTAATTTATCCTATTTTACCTCTCCCTTCCTCGTCTTCCAGTACAATCCTTTTTCCATCCCTAATTTCTTTTTTATATTATCACAATATACCTACACTCTCTAAGTATACCCCTAACAAAGATATTGTTCTCAAGAATTAAACATATCATCTTCCTATATAAGGATGTAAACATTTTAACTTTTGAAAAAAGTTTGAAAAAAATAGGGCTTTTTTTCCTTTCCTTTTTACCTTTTTATGCTTCTCTTAAGTTCTGTATTTGAAGATCAAATTTTCTGTTCAGCTCTAGTCTTTTCATCAAAACTAAATAAAAATCCCTGATTTCATTGAATGTCCATTTTTTTCCTTATTGATAATGCTCAATTTTTCTGGATAATTGAGTCTTGGCTGCATTCCAAGTTCCTTTGCCCTCCAGAATATCATATTCCAGACCTTTTGATCCTTTAAAGTGTAAACTGCTAGGTTGTGGGTAATCCTGATTGTGGATTCTGAATATTTGAATTGGTTTTTTCTGCCTGCTTGCAGTATTTTCTCCTTGATCTGCTCATTCTGGAATTTGCTTCAATATTTCTTAGAGTTTTCATTTTCAGATCTCTTTCAGTAAGTGATTGGTGGATTTTTTCAATGGCTGCTTTACCTTGTATTTATAGAATATTAGGGCAGTTTTCCTTGATTATTTCTTAAAAGATGTTGCCTAGACTCTTTTTTGTGGTTTTCAGGTAGTCCATTAATTCTTAGATTGGACCTATTTTATATGTCAGTTGTTTTTCCAATAAGGTATTTTACATTTTCTTCTATTTTCTTCTTTTTTGTTTTGTTTAACTGATTCTTGATGTCTCATTGAATCATTCACTTCCATGTGTTCAGTTCTAATTTTTGTGAATTATTTTTCTTCAGTTAGCTTTTTTATTTTCTTTTTCATTTGACCAATTGAATTTTTAAATGAGTTGCTTTGTTCATTGGATTTTTTTTCATTTCTGTTTTTCAAGGAGTTGTTTTCTTTTTCCATTTCACCAAAACTATTTTAAAGAGTGATTTTCTTCAGATAATTTCTGTTCCTTTTCCATCACTCTCATTTCATTTTACCATTTTTCTTCTAACTCTCTTTTGAGATCCTTTTTGAATTCTTCCAAAAGAAACTTGTGAGATAGAGACCAATTTATATCATTCTTTGAAGTTTCATGTGGAGATGTTTTGCCCTTTGTGTTGTCATGGTTCTTCTCTGTCCCATAAAAGCTATCCATGGTCAAAGTTCTTTTTGCTTTTTTGCTCATTTTTAAAGAGTAAGGTCTGCTTTTTGGGCAAAGAGAAGCGTTCCCAAGCTTCCTTTACTGGTAACAGGGACTTCACACTGCTCTGAAGCTGGTGCTGCTAGCTTCCTTCTCATACTGGGTGGGCATAGTTAAGTCCTGTTTGTTATGCTAGGGTTCAGAGGTTCACTTGTTTTGGAGGTCTCACAGCTACTTTGCTGATCCACTGTCTTCTGATAGAGGACAAAGTAAAAATCCTGCTGTATTTTGGCTATGAATGTCTCATTAAATTCCCCCAGAACATAGAAGCCTCTCTGCCCTGGGTCTTCTTGCACTGTGTCTACACTAGCTGTACTTCCTTCCCACCCCGACGTGATTGACACAGACCTTTCCTGATGTTCTTCCAAGGTACCTTCTGCTGGAAATTTGTTACATGCCAAATATTCAGAGACTTGATCTGATGCTAACCTGAGGGAAGCCAGGAAGTGCTCAGATAAAGACCTGTCTACTCTCCATTATCTTGGTTCTGCCCCCAAAAAATCTCTTAGTTTCTAGTTGCCCCAGTTTCCTTATTTGTAAATAATAGGATTGGACTAGATGGCCACTGAAGTCCCCTCTAGTTCTAGATCTTTGATCCTAAATGATTTAATCTCCCTGGGCCTCAGTTTTTTTATATAGAAAATGAGGGAGTTGGGCTGGATGTTAAATATATGATCCTATTTGTTCTTTGTGACAATCTCTCCCTCCTGCAGCAATATAGCACAAGCCTAAGTAATTCCATTCCCTTCCCCTACTCTACCATGTAAGTCCTCTGGGAAGGAGAAGATGAGAGAAGTAGTTTTGTTTGTTTTCTTTTTTCTCTACTAAATGTTTTCATGGCAGAGCTGCCCCCCCTCTTGGGACCAAAAGATAAGTGCATTTATAGGGCTGCTCTTGCTGGAGTGAGTGCTTTTAGGAGGGCATTCTATATGGAAGTGAGATAATGAAGTTTGGTTGCAATTAAGTTAGCAACCCACATGACACCAGGAATCTCTTGGGAATCATGCTCCAAAGACAGTATTTGCATTGACTTGGCCCTTGGCTACCAATGAACTCTCCTGTGTTTGCCATTCCAAACCTCCTTCCTTACTGGAAAAGAAAGCACAAGCTTTATGGGACAGTCGCCTGGGATGAGGAGGATAACGTAGAAAGGATAAAAGAGAATAGATTTCAGCATTGTAGGCTCTTTGTGTGCATTGTGGGGCACCTATATTAGGAATCTCCTCTAAGAAGTCCTTTTGTGAGCCTAGAGAAAGCTGGGAAAGGATAACAAATTCCTACAGTAATATTGTTGAATCACTTTTGCTCATTCTCTCTTAAAAAGAGAATTCAATTTGTTTGAATACAGTAAGCAGTTATTAAGCACTTGCTATGTGATTTAAGTAGATAAAGTTCTAATTTATCTAGTAGACAAAGTTCCTGATTCCAAAATCAGAAAGACCTGCGTTTACATTCTGCCTTGGATTCTCACTGTTTGATCCTTCACGTCTTTTTAGCCTTAATTCCCCATCTGTAAAATGATGAAATTGAACTTTTTTTAATACATAGGATTTCTATAACACTTTTAGTTTTACAAACTCTAATTCTGTTTATGTTGTTTTTCATTTGAGCCTCACAATAACCCTGGAAAGTAAATACTATTATAGTTCTCATTTTATAGATGAGGAAACTGAGGCAGAAAGTGGTTGAGAGGTTGTCACACAAGTGACAAGAAGCTAAGACTAAATTTGAATTGAGCTCCAGATCTAGGTCTCTATCTACTCTATCAACTAGTTGCCCAAGTTCTAACTCTGAATCTATGATACAATGTACCAGGTGCTAGGGATGCCAAGAAAAAAATGACAATTGGAGAAAATATCAAAATAGAGGACTATCAACCAGCTATAAATGGAGGATGAGCTCTGTATTGAGTCAATCAAACAAAAGGTCTTATTATATTTCTTCTGGGTACCAGGCTTTATGTTAGCCATTGAGGGTAAGACAAAATGAAAACAAAGACAAAAATGAGACTTTCAAGGAATTTATATAAGGGCTCTTCTGTGCTCAAAACACTTTAGATGGTTATAAACCATTTAAAAAGCCTTTATCACGAACCTACTATTAAGTTTTCCCATCCCAGCCTTATTAGAGAGGGAGGGAATGATACTAACTTCAGAGCCATAAAGGACAGTGCTCATCTCCTGTTGGGACAGAAATAGGAAGTAGTCAAATAGCTCACCATCCCCAAAAGCTCACAGAGGTCTCCCCTTATTGGGTTACCCCATCCTCTATTCCATAGGGAGATGGATTTAATAGATTAAAAATAAACTAGTACTATCCAGCCTATACTAGCTGGGCCCTCACAACTACACTGATTATAGAGTAAAAAAGCCTTTTTCCTGGAGGGGACCATGTCCAAATATAAATCTTTCTTTCAGTCTGAGATTCATTCATTGGGCTCTCTAGTTGTAAGTTATTTCCACCAGGTACTTTATTGCTTTTCCATCTTGACAACATAGAAAAGTAATAGGAGAACAGGGATTCTGTTTTCCCAGGAGTGTCCCTGAAAAGGAAATGGAGGTACAACTATGGATTCAAACAGGGTTCTCCTCTATCCAGCCCCTCACCCACTGCCTCTGGTTCTCACTGCCACTTTGTATTAACACTTACATTCAAGGTTTGTAGCTTCTCTACCACAATTCTATGAAGTAGGTAGGGCTGATATTATGCTGCTTTATATGCTTGGAGCTGGCAAGGTCCTCCAGGTCATCCAATTCAATCCACACCTTAAAACTAATGTCAACAACAGACGCCACATGTAGTCATCCTACTTTTATTTGAAGGCCCCTCTACCTAACCCTAATCCTGTTATGTACACTAACCCTAACTCTAATATACTCCTCCCAAGTGCTGTCCTTCTGTTGATTATTACAGTTTATCCTATATCTATCTTGTTTATACATGATTGTATAAACATGTGCAAACAATCATGTTTGCACATTGTCTCCCAACTAGACTGTAAGCATCTGGAGAGCAGGGATTACTTTTCACTTTTCTTTATATAACATCTGGCACATATGATGTCTTTCTAACCAAAAACAGCCATTTTTAAAACTAGTTATTCTAAGTCTATCCTCTGTTGAAATTGTTATTTAGTCATTCCAGTTGTATATGACTCTTATTGATCCCTTTTGGAATTCTCTTGACAAAGATATTGAAATAGTTTACCATTTTCCAGCTTAGATTTTATAGCTAGGAAATTGAGGCAAATGGGTAAAGTGACTTGCCCAGAGTCATACAGCTAGTAAAAGTCTAAGGCCAGATTTGAATTCAGGAAGATGAGTCTTTCAGACTCCAGGCCTGGAGCTCTATCCACTGTTATCAAGTCTAGCACCCTTATTTTTACAAATGAAGAACTAAGGAAAATAGGGTTTAAGTGACTTGTCTAAGGTAACACAGCTAGTAAATGTCTGAGGTTGGATTTGAATTCAGGCCTTCCTGATTTCAGGGCACATACTCTAGCCATTGCGCCACCTGGCTGCCCTTCTGCAAAAGTAGCCAGGAACAATTCTATTCCTGCTTCCACATACACTCCTGCTATCACATCCACTGCCTTCTCTCTTTCTCATTAAATATTTCCAATTCCCACTTTATACTGATTAATAAATCCTCTTTCCTCAATCCCTCTTAAAAAGAGGATTCAGTTTGGTTCAATTCTGCCATCACCTAAAGTCCCTTTACCAGCCTGGCTGCTCATGTTTGGACATCCTCCGGCTTATCCATAACCCTCCTGAAATGTGCCCCAAGTCCTCCAACTGAGAGAAGCCTGATTGGAGAGTGTGCAGAAGGACTACTCTTACCCTTCCAGCTTCTCTTAATGTAGCCCCAGATAGCTTTAGCTCTCTTGGCCACTACATTTGTCTCTTGGATCATGCTGAGGTTGTGATCCACAAAAAAACTCCCAGTTCTTTCTCAGCCAAACTGCCCTTAAGCTATGCTCACCCTGCTTTGAACCTGGGAAATTGATTTTTAAAAATCAAGCATATGAGGTCTTTCCTGATTTCTTTCTTATACCTTTTCCCTATCCCTAAATTACCTTGAATTGACTTTGTGTGCATATAGATGTGGAGATTTTAAATTTGTATAAATATATTTAAAGCTTAAATATATCAATATCATTAAATAAAATGTAATATACATTACATATAATACATTATAATGCATATTATATAACATGATAGAGTTATACATTATCATGTTTATATAAAAATGTAGAATTACACATAAATACATTAAATATATCAAAAGTTAAAAGCTATTCTAAATCTACTTATATGTATATGTATATATATATCCTTTCCATGTAACAAGAGTTAGGGATATGACTCACCTACAATACAAAAAATGTACATACCAGTGAAGTCTGAGTCATTATTGTAGATAAAAGATAAAATATGTTGATATTATACAACATTACACATATATTTTATGAGTTTCTAAACTTTTTCTGTGTTGTCTACTGGTCTTCATGTGTCATTTGTGGCTTCCATAAAACTCTCAGAAAAATTCCATTTAATTTCTTATGCTGACTTGCAATATATGCAAAAGGTGATGGGGAAAATCATGATGTGGAAGGAATACCTGTTTCAATAAGCTCTTTTGCACAAGTGCACTTATGCTTTTTGCTTTTATATTCTCTATATTCCAACATAGTGGCTGGTACAAAATGTTTTTTGATTGGCTGACTGATCTCCATTACACTTCGTGGTATTTGTTTGGGTACAGAATTCTAGCCTGTGAAAATCTGTTTTATCCTAATGCTGCCATCATCCTACCTGTTAGCTTTCCCTCCCCATCCCTGTCCATCTGCAGACTTGTTAAGCCTGTCCAAGTTACTGATAAAAACGTTCCTGGGACCGTTTGGTGGAAAGTTTCCAAGTTCACAGTAAACTATTAATGACTAAAAATGAAAGAATGAATTAATGAATGAATGAAAAACATCAATTAAGTACTCTCTATGGGCAATTCACTGTGCCAAATGATGTAGTTACACAGCAAAGCAAGTCAGTCACCATTTCTATTCTATCTATCACCATCCTTTACAATTTGACATCCTAAAGTTCCTTAGAGGGTAAGGACTGCTTAATTTTTGTCTTTGCCCTCTCTCTCACATAGGGGCCTAGAATAGATCTTTATACTTAGCAGGCACTTACTTTATACTAATTGATGGTTTCATGGAGCTATTCTGTGGTTCTACCAATAAAAGAGTTCAAAATCCACCTGTCTGTACTGTTTTATATCTCATATGTTTTCAATTTCTACATAAGAATAGTAAGAAAGTCTGTCCAGTGAGGCAGCTAAGTGGTACAATGATAGATTGCTGGGCCTGGAGTCTAGAAGACCCACACCTTGAAACAGGAAGAGTGAGTTAAACCATAGAACTCAGACCTAAAACTAGAAAAGATCCTAGAAGTCTTTGGGTCAAATGCAGCCTCAGACAATCCTAGCTGTGGGACTCTGAGAAAATTATTTAACTTTATGTGTACCTCTGTTTTTTCTTTTTTTTTTTTTTTTGAATCTGGGGTTAAGTGACTTGCCCAGGGTCACACAGCTAGGAAGTGTTAAGTGTCTGAGACCAGATTTGAACTCGGGTCCTCCTGAATTCAAGGCAGGTGCTCTATCCACTGCACCACCTAGCTTCCCCACCTCTGTTTTTTCTACCATAAAATGAGTGCTAAATAAATAAATGAGCGCTTATTCCTTTCCCTCCTAATGATGGAGAATGAAGTTCAAAGATGATAAAGTTTGGATTTGCCCAGGGTCACATAGCTAGAGAGTATTGAAACCATAATTTAAACCCAGATTTACTGAAGCTAATTCCAGTGTCCTTTCTTTTTAAATATGTCTCATTCCAGGATTTCCAAGTGCATTTTACAATTTTAAGGTTATAAGGAAATCAATCAAACATCATGCATTTATTAAGCATCTTCTATATGTCAGGTCTTAAGGTGGGGAGAAATAATTCCTTCCCTCCTCCCACCCTGCCACCAACCACTTCCCAAGAATTTCAGTGAAAAATGAAGTTAATTCCAGCATTCTCCCTACAGGAATTTTAAAAGCTTTGGCACTCAGTAGATACTCTTTGAATTGCTATTCATCTTTTATTTTCAAAAAATTAAATAAAGAAAAAAGAATAAGACTCCACCTAAATCAGGGAGTAATCACTACAGTCAAGAATACAAAAAAACCTATTACCTATCCATTCTGTGGTAAAGACAAAGATGTAGCCAAAAATCAACAAAAAACATGGCAATGGCTTATCAGGCAAAATATCTTATAATCTCTAGTAAATTGGAATCCCTACATGACATTCCCCACGTGAATGACAGGTGGGTTAATTCTTTGTTAGCAGTCAATAAATTGTTTATAAGTGATTGGGAAGAAGCAGCAGGCATGCAGGTTATAGTGATTACTCAGAAGTGACTCTTGGGTATCTCTATTTATCAATTTCATGCTTCTAAAACAAAGGATCCACGTGCGCCTACTCTGTTCTCCCATCTTCTCCTATGGCTGGAGACAGGGACTTCCTTTCCTACACCCGGCCTTCCCTCCATGTGTCCTTTGTCAGTTCTCAGAGATTTATAACTCTTCCTGCCCTCTCCCACTCCCACCCCTTTCCCCGCCTTCACGTTTACCCGTGGAGTCCCACTGGGAAGTAATGTGTCCCAAGTCGCACAGTTAAGAAGTGCAGATTCTAAATCAGTCTTTCCTTCTGTTTCCAGATCCAGCACAATTAGGCACATCAAGGCCTCCTTATTTGTGAAACAAGAAGAGTGAGTTAGACCATAGGAGCATAGACCTAAAGCTAGAAGAGACCCTTAGAAGTCAATTAATGAATCAATTATTAAGGTTTTTGTTAAGTATGCCCCAGTTACTTTGCTAAATATTGGAAATAGAAAAAACAAAATTAACCAATGCCTTTGAAAAGCTTTTAACTCTAGGGCATCTTGATGCAGTGAATAATGCGCTGGTCCTGGAGTCAGGAAGACCAGAGTTCAAATCCAGCCTCAGGTGCTTACTGACAGTGTAGGCACCCAGATTGTGCCTACAAATTTTTTTTTCTATTTTAATGGGGGAAATTATGTGTATACATATAGGTGTGTCTGAGATGCTCTTAGAAACACAGGGAGGCAGTGCAAAAGCCTGGAAATAGGAGATTGGAACTTCAAGTACGAGGAACAGCAAGAAGGACAGCATGACTGTAGGACAGAAACCTGGAGTCGACTCCTTACGTACTCCTTGCCTCCAGGAACCTAATAATCGTGCTGTGTCAGCTTTAAGCCAAAGGAATGAATGTGCAATTTTGGTAGTCGGAGCATCATCAAGCTGATGATGAAAAGGGGCAGGAAGGGGACAAAGAAACTTCCTAGGGTCTCCCATGTGAGACCAACAGATGCCTGTTGGAGCAGAGTTAGAACCAGAGAATCTGGATTCAAGTTTTGACTCTACTATTTATTTTTACCCTTGTGAAAATTCACTTCACTTCTCTGGGAAGCTTGAAATCTATAAAATGAGAGAGCTGAGCTGGATGCTTTTTGGTTTCCTCCCAGCTCCAAATCTATGATTCTCCAAGTCCCTCCCTATTCACTATTTATGAGACCAGCCTTACTCTCATGCAAGATTTTCATGTTACAAATATTTGACTTTGACTCCAATATGAGCAAATCAGTTTTGAACTCTAATATCCCTATTATTAGCATCCCTATGGCACACTCAGAGAAATAACTAGGGCAGTGCAACTGGGACTTTATACTAGGGTGCTGGCATGAGGGAAGGGGTAACTTCATCCCTCTGATATTCCTTTAATTCCCCAATGAAAGGAATTTTCAGGAAAAGAGGTATTCAAGGGGCCTCCTAACATGTTCTAATTTGATTAAGAGGGTACTTTAAGACACTTCTCTGCACCATCCTGGGAAAAGATAATTCAAGAACCAGGCATCCCCATGACCAAATGGTGGAGTTAAGAAAGAATTCTTGAGATCATAACCCACATACCCCCATCTCAACTGAGTCTACCCCAAATTTAAAAAGTCACAGTTATGGCTGAATGCTTCATGCTAACTGAATAGCTGAATTTCTGGCCCAAGATCTAGTCAACAACACTTATAACTAACTGAGAGTTAGGCCAGGGCTTGGCAGCCAGAGTTGGGGAAAAATAGAGACTAAAAGAGGGAAAATATTTAGGCATGAGCAACTTGTAAAATATAACCGTTTTTGGCTCAATTTAAATCTATGAGAGAGTTCAGAGTGATTCTTAATGCATGCAAATCTATGCAAATATTATTCAAAGGGAGGGGGAAGGGGGGAGGTATGCTGTTTCCAAGTCATCACATAGACAAGTGCAGACCCAACAGGACTGTGACTTTATCTACATGACAGAAGCACTTACAAGCAAACTGTATCTTTGGGGCTGAAATGAATTTTTCACGCAGATCTACATGGCACCAAAAATATGGAGCAGCTGCATGGGAGGTCTCAATGGATGTGAAACACAGCTGGCCACCATCTTCTGTATTATCATTGCATTTTATCCATATTGCACTTGGAAACCATAATCAGGGCACCCTTCCCAGTGTTCTCCTCTTCAGGCTAAATGAGCTGGGTTCCTTTAGCCTCTTGTTATGTATCCTTTCCCTTAAAACCTTTTACTTACATTGGTTATTTTCTGAAATTTCTCCAAATTTTCCTTGTCTTTAAAAACTAGGTTCAAAATTCTGTGAAGGCTTCTGATCTCTGTCAGAAAGAAGAATTGTTTTGTAGTTCGTACATACTGCAATCCAAAGTCTATATCCCAGTGCCATATTTGAAATTCAGCCGATTCCCAACTGACCTCTCCAAAATTATCTCGTCCTAGTCTCCATAGACCCTCTGTTCCAACATACTATGAGTATTCTTCCTTCCATCTCTCGCTTCATACCCTCCACAGGGAATGCCCTCCCTTCTCTTTTCCCTTTTGTCTTCCTTCAACCCCCGCATGAAGCCTCTCCCAACTGCCCTAGGATTATAGCATCATAAGTGTTTTGCAATCCCTAACAATTTATATAAATCAGTTATTTTTATAGACTTAGAAGTGAAAGAGATCACTTAGTTCTTTTTTTTTTCTTTTAAAGATTGGGTCCCCAATCTCACTATCTCAGATAATCTCAGAATCCCAGACATTAAGGAGGACCAGAGAAGATTTCTCACAGAAGGGTGGATTTTAGCTGAAGGAAGCTAGGGATGCCAGGAGGCAGGGATGTGGACGGAAAGTGTCTTAGTCATAGGAGAAAATCAACAAAAATTCTTGTGGCAGTAGGAAAATTGTTTTATGGGAGCAATAGTAAGAAAGCCGTTGTTATTAGTCATATAATATGTAGAAGGGAGTAAAACATAAGAAGATTGGAGAGGTAAGAGAAAGCCAGGTTATAAAGGGCCAACCAGAAGATTTTTATTTTAGTTCCTAGAGGTTAGAGGAAGCCCATGGAGTTTATTGGCTAGGAAAGTGACTTATGCTTTTCCTGGTCCAATTTGCCCATTTGGGCCTGATGTGTCTGATGAGTTTGCAATATTAAACATTACTTAACCACAGCTGTATAAGATCATTACCTCTAGAATCAAAGCATCTGGCTTCAAATTTACTACCTAAGTAACTCTGGGCAATTCATTAAATCTCCATTGACCTCTGGTTGCTCATCTGCAAAAGGAAAGAATTGTCCAAGATGGCCCCGGACATCTTTTCCAACTCTAACTGTGATCCTATGAGTCTGAGTGTATGGAAGCCACTGAGCATGTGTGCATATGCAAAGCTACCTCCTGCTACTTTCTCCCAGGTGCTTTTCAAAAAGTGCTTTGGATCCCAATACACTGGGGTTTGAAAATGTAATGCAATCACTTTTCACTGACAGGTAGTCTATTGGGGGAAATTTGTAGCATAGATACTAACAGTTCTAATGTCTGGCCATGCTTCTTATATAGTGCAGGAATTAAGTTCTATTTTTTCTTCTTTCTTAACTTCATCTTTATGACCTGGGAGGCAACTGAAGTAATGTCATTTCCCCATCAGACCATTTCTATTAGAATTTCTCCTTGTTGTTGTTTTCCACATACATATTTCTAAAAGGAAAAGCTTCTGGGACAATTGATTTAAAAAGTCTTTGCTCATAAACATGGCTGTAAATCTCACTCTCCCATTTGCAGTTGCTTGCTATCTGACTAAATGATGTAGCTTCAAAACACTTTACAAACATCAATTACTCAATTCATTCAGCACGTGGCACCCTCACATTTCAGGAAAGGGAAAAGGGCCCAGAGCATGACATCACAGAGACGAGGCTATAAATCAGTGCTCAGGAGGGCCACAACCTCCCTTTCTATCATGAGAATCTCTTTCAGAGCTTCTCTTCCACCCAGTCCTCCATGCCCATTTTGGTATTTAGACAAGCAATCTGGTACAGAGCAAAGAACAATGGCCCGGGAGTTGCAAGACAAAGGTCTACTTTGTGAATTTGTTAATTGTTCTTCCCTCCCAGGATGCTGCTCTCTTTAGCCATTTCTTAGACATGCAGACACTGTCCAAACACATACTGACCACTTATTAGTTTTATGATCTGAGGCAATCCACTTAATTTCTCTGAGCCTCAGATTCTTCATCTGTAAAATTAGGTTAATAATGCCTACTGCACAGAGTTATGGTGAGAATCACATTGAATGAGAATGATGAGGTATATGAATTTGCTGTTTGCAGCAAAGTGCAATACAGATGTTAGGAATTATCATTAAAATTACTTTTTTTTTTGTAGCATCTCAGGCTACGGAGCAGCTGGAGGTAAAGGAGGAAAGAACACTATGATGAGATCCCATGGTGTATCAGTTCTAGGAGTCTTTGATCTGGAGAAGGATGACTTCTTATACATCTTGGTGGGACAACAAGGGGAAGATGCCTGTCCCAGTGTAAGTGCTCATGGCTCTACTTTTATATCGACTAAGGTTTTCAAGTGCTAAATTCTCTGTAGAATGGACAATGGACATAATCCTTCTGGAAATTTGTATTCTAAATTGATACAATTCTCCTGTAGGAAACCCACAGTTAGTTTTAATTTAGAGTGACCAATCTTCATTAATGTGCATGAAAAAAATAGTGGGTTTGAAATTATATAATATGTTTAAATTTCACACAACATGGATCCAGACTCAGTCAATACCTTGACTGTGAACCTACAATCAAAACACAATCTAAAACAATCTATTATTCTATTTTATAACAGAAATCAAAGTAAAGACCCATTTGCTAATTGTTTTTTCTTGCCAGGGAATTATTGCCCTTATCTACAATATAGACCCAGATACTCTCTATGAATTAATTTATAGCTATTTAAGGCTTGTTATGTGCTTTTGTTTTAGGTTTTATTACATTTCTTTTGCTGTTTCCTCATCCTTATTTCTCATCCTGACAAGTTATATCTTCATGTCCTGTAGTCCTAGAGACATCTCATCGCTTGGGGTTCCTGACCCCACTGGAATGTTAATGATTAAGGAAGCAAACAACAGTGAATTCAAAAGGCCAGAACTGGACAAAAATTAGAGGGAAGAAAACAAGCCAGTGAAAAATAATAGTACTAAAGTCATGTAAACTCTGCAGTGTCTCAGCTCTGTGTTTCTTGTGTACATACATCTTTTAAGAAAATTATTACCAAGCTCGGAATGATTAGAGCTCATTAAAAATGAAGAGGAAAAAAGAGGTCAAAGACAAAAACAGAGATCCCATATGTTGCAGAATATTCATAGATGCACTTTTAGAGATAGCTAAGAACTAAAAACAAAGCAGTTACTCATTGAATGGGGAAATAGCTAAATGAACTTATGCATGAATTAATGAAATATTATAGTGCAGCAAGAAATTATAGTTATGAAAAATATAGATAAACATGAAAAACGTGTGTGAACTGATACAAGGAAAATGAACACAACCAAAGGAACATTAAACACGATTACTATAATAATATAAACCAAAAGATTACTAAAGGGAAGCCAAATTCTGAGTAATTTAAAAGGTCAGTGATAGTCTCAGAGAAAGGTATATCCCTCCTCCTCGCTTAAGGTGGTGGATTAGTTAGATAAGAATGTTGTGCATGTTGTTGGCCATGGTCACTGCATTGAATTTTTATTCTTAACCCATTTTCTTTGTTACAAGGAACAGTTCCATTTCAGGCAAAGAATGAGATAGAGAAGGTATTTCCAAAAGTGAAAATGATGTAAAAATAAAAGGCAGCAGTAAAACTTGTTTAAAAAAAAAAAAAACTGAACAGGGAGCTGGTAAACCACCATTGCTAGAGATCTACCATGATAAGAACTCAGAAATCTGTGTTACCGGCCTCCTGGGACATTCAACACACCTTCATGGATGAGCCCCTCCTTGAAAACCATAATGCCCTCGGGACAAACTTTCTGGGGTGGGAAGGAATCAGCAGAGCAAAAAGAGATTCCTTGTGGTTCTGATGGGCAGGACCCTGAAGGTGAAGTGTCCAGGAGCCTAAAGGAAGGACATCTCAGAGAGGGCAAGAGAGTGGAGAAGGTATAAATGCCCAGGATCAAGGATGGGAACTCCAAATGGCAGAGATAATCATGGGGTTAAGCCAGAGGAAACAGGAGAAAGGTTAATGTGAACAACCTTTAGAATGAGAAATGCCCCAACTCTAACTTTTATTTAGCAACTATAATCAGGACATTCCAGCTTGATATAATATATGAAGTCATTAAATTACAGGCTGCTGTAATCTTAGCGAGAATTTATCGAGTGCTAATGCAATTCTTTCATCTGAGCAGAGAGATTGCATTGACTTCTGGAAGGGACTTTTACTTGATTGGATTGTAATCAGTTATGTCTTTCACATGACTACTTTTTTAAAAATTCAATTGTAATCTACTTGTTCCTCTGGGTCACCGCACTTTATCATGTTATTAATCAACCTACTTGCTCTCAAACTTTGGACTCAATTTAGAAACATGCCGTATTCCAAAAGAGGTAATTCTCTGCTGGCAGTCCTGGGCATCCACCTGTACTAGGCCAGCCAAATGAGGTGATGGCATGTGGACAGAACCATTGGCCTCCCATGCATCTCCTTTTGCCCAGATGGGAAGAGAAGTATAGGAGAGAATGGAGGAGAGGAAAGATCCGGATTCAGCCACCTGGGTTTAAATCCTAGACTTACTACTTACTCACATGTGACCTTGAACAAGTCACCTGGGTTTCCTCATCTGGAAAACAAGAGGCTTGGATTCAATGATTTCTAAATTCCCTTCCAGCTCTCCCCCTATACCCCTGAGATCCTAATGTCCAAAATCCAGATACTCTATCAGTTTCCACTTCTTTGTTGGCAGAAAAAAATATATCAGTTAGTAAGATTCTCCAGACGCTAAAACAGAGAGACATCTATGTGACTAAAATTCAATAGAAGCAGAATTACTAAAGGAGGGTTGGCTTTGGAACCACAAAGATGAGGGTTCGAGACTTGCCTCTGATGGGCAAGTAAATTTAACTTCTTAGTGCCTGTGAGGGAACTTCTTAGGACTCTCTATTACTGATACATTGCTTCAATGCTAGAGAATTCCCTACATCAATAACAAATAAGAAAATATGTTTAGAAGAACTGCACACATTTAACCTTTATCAAATTTCTTTCTGCCTTGGGGAGAGTTAGAAAGGAGTGACAGAGAAAAATCTGTAACAAGGTTTTGCAAAAGTGAATGCTGAAAATTATCTTTGCATGTATTGGGGAAAATAAAGTACTATTTTAAAAGGAAAGAAAATCAAGACACACATCTCACTCCCCCCAAAAAAATAATGAAAGATAGAATGTCACAGTAGATAAAGTACTGAATCTGGAATCAGAATTCTCTGAATTCAGATCCTGCCTCTGACTCCAACTAAGTTCCCCAATGAACTTGACATTTAAGATGTTGGAGAAAATTCCTTAAGATTTCTCTATAAAGTCATAGGTGGGTTGCAACCTATGTTGGTGGAGAGAATTTCCACACTGGTATACATTATTTAAGTGAAACCAGAGATCCTTCACACATTTGCATTATTAGATTGGATCATCCCAGCTTATTTAATGTTAAGAAGGCCTTTCTTTTCCTAAGGCTTTGTGCACTAAGAGAGGGAGATCAGCAGTCAGTTTTGGGGAAATGAGAAATGAATTCTTAACTCTTCTCTCGAAATAGAATCACAGGTTAAAAGATTATGAGAATATTGTAGTCCCATCTACATTACTACTTAACTGTGTATATGAAAAAATTATATCCCTCTCTTAGTTTCAGTTTCTTCCTCTGAAAAGTGGGGATATTTGACTTCCCAACCATTAAAGGCTCTTCTAACTCCAGCCTTCTATGAATTTATAAGTGCTGCTTGGGCACCAGTTTCACCAAAGCCCTTACACTGGCACTCTAGTTATTCACGAGTTTTGTGCCACCCAAATCCAATTTGCATTGATGGAATATGACATTATTCAGAGAGTGAAGATCAGGAAGGTTGCAGAACAAATGAAGAAATAACATGGATGATCAAACAAAATCTTTTCAAATGGACCAATGAGTCTCAAACTTTTTGGTCTAAGGGCCAATTTCTATTAATGAAAGCTATTGAGACCCACTCCAAAGCACTTTTACTTATATGGGTTATATTTATTTAATAGTTATTGCATTAGAAATTAAAACACCTTAGTTTCATTATGAAGAAACTAGATGGCCCAGTGGATAAAGCAAAAGGATTGGAGTGAGGGAGACCTGAGTTCAAATCTGGTCTCAAATACATACTAGCTATGTGACCCCAAATAAGTCACTTAGCCTCTCTTTGCCTCAGTTTCCTCAACTGTAAAATGGAAATCATAATAGCACCTGCTCCCTCCCTCTGATTATTGTAAGGATCAAATGAGATAATAATTGTAGAATGCTTATTATGATATTTGGAACATAGTGGGTGCTTACTTTCTTCCATATAAAAATAGTTTTGACTTTGAGTCAAATGGTTTTGTCTCCCTAAAATGATTTTGGGACTACCAGAGATTAGAACATAGTTTAAGAACTGTCAGATAATTTTAGAATCACAGGACTTCATAGCTAAGAAATGTCAAGAATGTAAGAGTTGGAAGGACCTCAGCAATTATCTGAGTCAATCCATATTCCAGAAGAATCATAGAAATATAGATTTAGATTGGAAAGGCACTTCAGAGGCCATTGAGTCCAGCCCTCTAATTTTATAGAGGGGAAACTAATGCTCTGGGAACTTAAATGATTTGCCCAATGTCACATCAGAAGTGGGATCTGAAACCAATACTCTTTTCAGTTTATGTCCCCTAAATCTTCTCTTCCCCAAGGTAAACATCCCCCTTTCCATCAGATGATCCTCATATGACATGGACTTGACGTCCCTCGCCATCCTGGATTCCCCTCTAAATGTTCTTCAGTTATCCTGTCTGAACAGGGACTAAACACAATGTTCTGTAAGTGACATGACTATGGAAGAGGATATTCCTTGAAGCTATACCTCTCCATTTCAAATCACGTCATTTAATAGATGAGAAAATGGAGGTGTTTCAGATTTCAGTGACCTACTCACACTTACCCAACTACTTAGTAAGTAGCCTGAGACTAGAACTTGGGTCTCTCCTGACTCCCCATCTACAGCCCTTTCTGTCCCAAGATTTCAGGAACAGGAAAAGCCTGCAACATGCCAGGTCATCTCTGGAGTCTAAACCTGCTAAGTACTGGGAATACAAAGAAAAGCAAAAGGCACTTTGGGTTGTCAAAACACTTTTAGTTTAATTAAAGAAAACAGCCTACCAAAGGAAGCTCAAAAAGGCAGCCCCATAGGGAGAAGTCCCAGGGAATGAAACTCTGGAAAATGAAGAACTCAAGAGCTAGGAAATATCATACCCAGTGTCCAAACCCAGAGGCCCTGCCCTCTCTCTCTTGGGGCCACGGTGAGCTTCTCATGATCCTGTAGGACCAGAAGGGCCCCCTATGGCCCAGCCATTTCTTCCCTCTCTCTCTCCATCTCCTCCCTTGCTCACATGAATAAGGAGAAAAAAATATCAGCATTGTCAATTCAAAACCTTTCACCCAAGCTCCGTCCACTTTAAAAGAGCTCAAATTATTCCCATCATTAAATCAAAAACACCGTAAAACAAATTGTGTCTCAACCATTCATCTCGATATTTCTCTGGTGCTGAGTACTGGCGCCTCTATAAATGCTCCGGCAGAAGAAGTGGCTGAAGATGAATGGCCCAGCCATTTACTGGGTACATCACAGCTGCAGCGTTAGATGGAAATTTGATGTTTTATTAGCTTTTTTTTTTATTAAACAAAAGAAAAAAAGTGTTTTATTCTGACTTCAATTTGATGAGAGAGAGCTGCCTGAGCTGAGTGGTACTGGCTGACAAGAGAGCTGTGACTGTCCTGAGTGCCATTAACAAGCTCCAAGAGGGAGCAGAGGTGCTGGCCATGCAAAGGCAAAAATGAAGGAATCCTCCCTTCAAGGAGCTTGCCTTCCGTTGGGAGGTACCATACATACACAGAGAAGGACGTGCAAAATATGCACTATTATACAGAAAATCTCAGTCTTTTTCAGAGGGGAAGAAAGCAAGGGGCAAAGGTGAAAGAGAAAGAGGACAAACATGAAAAAAGAAAAGGCTTCCTGAAGGAGGTGGTATTTGAGTTGGACCTCAAAGGAAGCAAAGGACTGGATGAGGCAGAGTGAGGAGGGAGAGCCTTCTAGGCTTAAGAAACAGCTTATACGAAGGCAAGGAGGTGGGAAATGGGCAAGTCAAATGAGAGAGCTTGAATGAAATATCATCATGAATTAAAGGGAAGCCATGGGCAGTCTATCTGGGGGGGAAAATAACAACAATGTACAATCTTTCTGAATTATAAAGGGTTTTAATCCCAGATAGAGGAGTTTGCTTTTTATTCTAGAGCCAATAAGGAATTATTAAACTCTCTAGGGTAGGGAATCTGTGCTTGACAATCAGTTACATGAGCATTATTCCAGCAGGAATCCTAACATCTTTGAGTTGGAAGGAACCTGATGGCCTGATTTCAACAATATCTCCAATAAGAAACCTCCCAGAAAAGGCAGTAAACATTGAACTTGGATTTTGCCAAATGCAATATCTTTCTCAATCTTCATTCTCCATGACTTCTCTGCAGCTTTAATGCTGTCAACTGCTCTCTTTTCCTTGATACTCTTTTTTTTCTCTAAGTTTTCAGGATACCATCAGGTTCACCTCTTATGTCTCCTCAATCTCCTTTTGCAGACCTTCATCCAGATCATACCCCCCCCCCAATTGTAGATGTTCCACAAGGCCCTGTCCTGGACCTTCTGCTTCTTCTATACAGTCTTCCTTTGCATCTATTGATTCAATTACCATCTCTATGTAGATGATCCTTAAATCATTTGTCTGGTCCTAACCTCTGTCCTGAACTTTTTCAATATCAAAACTGGATATCCCATAGACATCTTAAAATCAACATAGGCAAAGCTGAACTCATTATCTCTCTCCCCCAAACCTACCCCTCTTCCTTACTTCCTTATTATGGCCAAAGTCACCACCATCCTCCCAAACTTAAAAACCTCTTCCTCCTCCTCACTCCTCATTCTCTGCTCCTCCCCCAAAGCCTATCGGTTGTCCAGGCTTGCTGATTTTACCTTTATTAGGTCTGTCACTCCTCTCCTCCACACTGTCACCAGCCTGGTCCTGGCCCTCAACAACCCTATACACCAAATCTATTAAAACATTGTAATAATCTGTTGGTTATTGTCCTTGCCTCAAGTCCATTTGAATTTTAAAGTCCTTTACAAACTGGCCCTTTCCCATTTTCCTAGTTTTCTTACAAGTTACTTAACCCCACATAGTTTTTGATGACACTTTCCTCCTTGCTGTTCCTCCTATGAAACACTCCATCTCCTGACTCCGGGCATTTTCACTGGCTCTGATCCATGTCTGAAATTCTCCTTCCTCATCTCTACTTCCCAGCCTCCATGGCTTCCCTTGCGGAGGGCCCACTTTCTGCAGGAAGACTTTCCAAGTCCTTCTTCCTGGTCTTCCCACTGAGAATTTTTGTTGCTTAGTCACTTTCCAGTAGTGTTCATCTCTTCATGACTCTATTGGGGATTTTCTTATTAGAGAGTGGTTCACAATTTCCTTCTCTAACTCCTTTGACCGATGAGGAAACTGAGGCAAACAGGGTTAAGTGACTTGCCCAGGATTACACAGGTAGAGTCTGAGACCATATTTGAACTCAAGAAGATGAGTTTTCCTGACTCCAGTCCAAGCATTTTGTGCACTACCAGTCGAACAAGAGATTATCTTCAATTTAATCTGCCTGTAATCTTATCTGCATATGATGGTCTGCATGCTGTCTCCACCATTAGATTATGAGTATCTTGAGAGCAGAAACTGCTTCTTTGGTTTTGATTTTGTTTGTTTATTATTTACTTTCTTTGTTTTCACAGTATTTACTATGGGGCCCAGCATATAGTAGGCATTTAATAAATGCTTAATGACTTGAGTTATAAAACCTCTTCAAACTCTGGTTCTGCCCCTTAGTAGCTTCCTGACTTTGGTCATAACATTTCCATTTTCTCATATGCAAAATGAAATGCCAGACTCAATTATCACTAAGGTTCCTTCTAGCCTTAACATTCTGTGGTAAAATGGATCTACTCAAGTGCCTCTAGTGATGGAGAACTCATCACCATTATATTTTGGACAGCTGTAATTATTAGAAATTTCTTTTCAAATCTGCCTTCTTATACTTTCTAGCCAGAAGTACTAGTTCTCCCTAAGGCTGTAAAAAATAATTCTAGTCTCTTTCCATCAAGTTTCTGGACTAGAAAGTCCCCTTTGACATATTGACTTTTAATAACTTTCCAGATGATACCTGTACCAAGTAATGGCAACAAAAAGGGGCAAATTGAGGGTTGGCAAAGCAAAATACTTCCCAGAGAAGAATACAGCCGGGGAGCCTGACAGCTCGCCTAATCTCAAGCCTTGGAATTGACAGCATCTAAACTCCAGGGAGATCCTGATGGACACTGTAACTCTTATTTATTCATTCTGTCTACAGACTAATGAAATTATCCAGAAGGTTTGCATTGGAGAGAACAATGTGATAGAAGAAGAAATCCGAGCCAACCAAAGTGTGAATGAGTGGGCTGGAGGTGGAGGAGGTGGGGGTGGAGCGACCTACATTTTTAAGGTATGGCCCCCCTTTTTCTTCCAGGCTGCAGGCTATGCTACATAGCTCTGGGCCTTTTTTTTGGATGTTCCCCAAGGTGTAATACAAGCACCTTAAGTTTATACCATGCTTTATATAAGACTTAAAAGGGCTTTCACCAAATTTTTCTCACTGGCTCTTCTCCATAACCCTCAGAGGTAAGTAGGGCAGACATCATTAATTATATTTCACAACTGGCTCATCCCATGACTTTCTCAGTGACAACCATTTAGTTATAAGAAGATAGCCTCTCAACTCTAAAACCACTCATTTATCCACCAGGTTTTGCTGCCTCTAGAATAATGTCTTCCAATTCTAATGGTAATATATTTACATAGGGCTTTCAAGTTTACAAAGCCTTTTACATAGATTGTTTTATTTGAACCTCACAAACAACCCTTTAAGCTAGATGATCCGAGTATTATTATCCCCATTTAACATAATTTTAAAACTCAGAGAAGCTTAAATGATTTATCCATGGTCTCAGAGCCCACGAGTGACAAGGTTGGGAATTGAGCCCAGGTACTTTGTTTTCGGATAACATGAATGTTCACATCACAGCAGGATAAAGTATAAAGATTTTAAAGAGCTATGGGTACAATGCGCCTTTTGCCTCTCTGGATCAATTGACGTAGAATAGTTGTTCTTGAACCTCTCAGTAACTGAAACTTCCCAACACTGAACTTCTCTCTTTCCCCATTCAACTGCCATATTTCAACCACATATGACTACCATAACTCCCTATCTCTGAGACTTACAGGATTTCATGGACTTTTCTCCCAAATAGTGTCATGGGAAGAATCTAACAGATGGCAGAACAGAGATCCCTCAAAAAAAGTGAGCTTATTGCCTTACAAGCAGCTTTTCAATGTGGAGACCAGAAATCAAGTTAGGGTCCAGTCTGGCCAGAAGAGGATGCCCCCTTCATTTTTTAATTTTTTCCTTTGTCAGATGAAGAATGGAATACCAGTGCCTCTGATCATTGCAGCCGGAGGTGGTGGGAGAGCCTATGGAGCCAAAACAGATAAATTCCATCCAGAAAGACTGGAAAATAACTCCTCTGTTCTAGGTCTGAATGGCATTTCTGGAGCCGCAGGTAATGTGATCACATACCACTGCTCACAACACACAGCCAGGCTCAGATGTCTAGGGACTAAGCTGGTCCTCTGCAGTCAGTAAGGAAACTGGTCCCACTCTTGGAGGGTGCAGAGGGCAGGGGGTGCTGGTGAGTGGGACATGAATAAAGCTGGGACTTGAGGAGTATAACGTACTACAGCAAACAAGTAACGTCCTAAGGCATGCTTTGTAGAGCTCTTTCTTACTGGTATTGTAGGTACCAGAACTCCAATCCCTAGATATTATTTCTTATGGCATCTCTATTATTATGGTTATTATAATAATAACTTACATTTCAAATATATATATTAAGATTTGGAGACCCTTTGAAAGGATCCCATGATGTCTGGCTGTAAGGGTCCTGCCTAGGTAATCCAAAAAAGTATCAAAACCTGAACTTTTACTGACTGAGACACAGAACCATGATTGCCTATTCTTCCAGCCTTATCTTTGCCAAGACATCAGGTAACATAATCCCAAGGATACAAACAACAGAGGAAATCAAAGATGGCCAGAAAAGCCCTCTCCAAAACACAACAGAGCTGTGAGATACCTGGGCCAAATACTGCCCTCCAGATTTTGTAAGTGAGAAAACTAAAGCTGAATCAGAGAGAGAAAGAGAGACACAGAGACAGAAACAGAGGGGAAAAGACACTAAGATAGAAACAGAGGGAAAGAGAAAGACAGAGACAGAGAGAAACAGAGAAATTCAGAGAGACAGGGACAGAAATAGAGCAAGACAGAGACAGAAACAGAGGACAAAGGACATGATTTGCCCAGTGCCATGCAGTTAATAAGAGGAAGATCTGCACTTGAGCTTAGTCAGGTCTTCTGACTTCTAATCCCATACCCTTGCCACTATACCAATACCATCTGCACATACAAATCCAAATAATGGGACTCCTGCTATTTCAAATTACTTTACTGTTCCCCATGGGACACTGTTGCATTTTGACTTGTTCTGAGTCACAGAAAATCTGACTCTCTGCCCCAGAGTGACAAAGTTGCCCTGAACTGAAACTCTCCCAAGACCTCCACCACCATCACCTAGGTTTGTATCTAAAACAAGAATGAGAAGCTCCTTCAAAATCCTGTGCCCTCTTATCCTTAGGAGAAATGGAGACTTATGGCAGAACAAAGCCTTTTGCCTGCTCTTTCCTACAATCTCCATCTCCCTGACCTCCACCACCCAACCCCTATCAACTAGAAAGTTGATCTCACTGACCCACAGCCACAGAAGTAAAACAAAAAGCCTGAGCTAATTTTTTTCCTCTGGAGTCAGCAGTTATAGGAAGAAAAAATAAGATCTTGGGGCATTCATTGTGTATTGCTTTTTAAAAAAATCTCAATATTCAGTCCAGGAGGGAATATTTTTTTTTTTTTTTCTGCAAAGAAGTTTTATTGAGCTGGTGTGATTATTTTTTTTTTATTATATATATTTTATAATATTATCCCTTGTATTCATTTTTCCAAATTGCCCCCCCTCCCTCTATTCCCTCCCCCCGACGACAGGCAATACCATACATTTTATATGTGTTACAATATAGTCTAAGTACAATACATGTGTGTGAATATCATTTTCTTGTTGCACAATAAACATTAGAATCCGAAGGTACATGCAACCTGGGCAGACAGATATTAGTGCTAACAATTTACATTCCCCTCCCAGTGTTTCTTCTCTGGGTGTATCTACCTCTGTCCATCATTGATCAACTGGAAGTGAGTTGGATCTTCTTTATGTTGAAGATTTCCACTTCCATCAGAATACATCCTCAAACAGTATTGTTGTTGAAGTATACAGTGATCTTCTGGTTCTGCTCATTTCACTCAGCATCAGTTGATGTAAGTCTCTCCAGGCCTCTCTGTATTCCTCCTGCTGGTCATTTCTTACAGAGCAATAATATTCCATAACCTTCATATACCACAATTTACCCAACCATTCTCCAACTGATGGACATCCATTCATCTTCCAGTTTCTAGCTACAACAAAAAGAGCTGCCACAAACATTTTGGCACATATATGTCTCTTTCCGCTCTTTAGTATTTCTTTGGGATATAATCCCAGTAGTAGCGCTGCTGGGTCAAAGGGTATGCACAGTTTGATAACTTTTTGGGCATAATTCCAGATTGCTCTCCAGAATGGCTGGATTCTTTCACAACTCCACCAGCAATGTATCAGTGTCCCAATTTCCCCACATCCCCCAGGAGGGAATATTTAAGTAATATTTCAAAACAGGTATTAAATTAATAAATGGAAATAAAAGGAACCAGGTTAATCAATTTTCTTTTGGATCAGAAATGCACAGAGATAGCCAAAGGATAATGAGAATCATCATTTTAGAATGAAACAAGACCCTACCTTATCCAATCCTCCCCTTTTATAGGAAGAGAATATAGGGCCAGAAGGATTAGGGGAATTTCTGGTGATTATACAGATAGCAAATGGCAGAACTGGGATTCACAGCTAGATCCTCTGAATCTTCCCATCCTGATTTGTTACTTTTTTCATGGCACCAGTCACTCTTATTGACTTTTGGTAGATTCACAGCTAGAAAGAGAAGTGGAGGCTACTCTAAAACATGCAAAGGCAGGAGGGGAGGCCTGAGTTCAGGAGTTTCAGGGAAGCCCCACACCACTGCACAGGCATTGGTGAGTGTGACCAGGCACAGGTCAGTGGCAGGAACCCACTTCTGATTCTATATTGCTATCTGATGGCCCCATAAAGACTCCTTGGCCCTGACTACTTCAGGAACTTGACTAATGGACTTCTCTGTTCTCCTCTGAGGTTCCTGTCCCCATCCTGCTATGCACAGGAGCAGAAGTTACATCCTTATATTCTTTGGGAAAGCTGGGAGACGTTGGAGTGTTGAGAAATCTGTTGAAAATGCCATGAAAGGAAAAAAAAGGAAAATAGAATTACATAACTTTATGATACGTTTAAAAGGAACAGCAAGTTGTAGTCAGAGATTTGAGGTTTCACATGCAATCATCTTTTTTCTATTCTACTCTGTTATGGAAATATTTGTTTTATTTCAAATCTTTTATGTATAACATAGTTCAGAATAAAATACTGTTTTTTAAAAATGCCATGAGAAACAGTGACTAGTCCCAGCCTTGGTAGGAAAGATCAGACTATATTGACAGAAAAGGCTTAAGATGCTTTAGAGTCAGTAACACTCACTTCTCTTTAGGAATCACCTTGAAAGGCATTCGAGGGATTCTGCAGATGTCTAAATAGGCAAAGCAGAAAGAGACCTGGTCTCATAATTACCAATGCCTCCATTCAGATCGTGTCCCTGACCCACAATGGTTGAATGTCATTTAGTATCTCAGTATCTCCAGGTCACTAAGACTATAAATTGCGGAGGAGGTGCCTCCCTTCACTGGTCAATGGAGTTTTCTCTTCTGTGAGTTCCCAAAGCTCTTGCCCAGCTGGTAACCCCAGAAGCCACAGCCCCCAGAGGCTCCAGATACCAGCAGAACACAACTTCCTGTTGAAACTTTACCTTCCCATCTTCCTTCCTCCCCCTCAATTTGGGAGAGACCCTTTCAGGAGACCAGCCTCTTACTTTAGACTAAGCAGGTCAGGACTGTAGACTCAAAGATTACTGCAGCTGGAAGGAACTTCAGGTATCATCTAGTTTGACTCTTCCCTACTCCTCATTTTACAAATGAGGCAACTGAGTCCTGGCCCAAGCTAGGTCCGGTCCTGGAACCCTGATTCTTGACTGATGTTGAAGCACTGGCTCAGCTGAAGTCCAAGGGCCATTCTCTCTTGTGACCTCCATCACTCTGCCCCTGATAGCACTCCCCCCAAGAAGGCACTTTGACTTTTGCCTTCCTCGAAGATTAAGCATGTCAGTGCCTTTTGGAATGAAGATGGGAGGGATCAGGGAAATGAGCATGAAATAAATTTAGTCGACTCCAGAGCTCCCCAATCCCAGGAGCTCACCTCCACTTCTAGTTTAGGGCAACTGCCTCTGAGGCTAGAGGGGAACAGGTCGCTCCAACAAAACAGGAACAGCCTGGCCCAGCAAACATCACCTTTCTCCATTTCCAGCCGGGAAATTGGACTCCACCATTTCCATTGCAGGTGCCCCACCTATCTGCAATGACCAAGTAACCCAAATCCTAATAGCCCTTTAAAGATTTGCAAAATGTTTCTTCTGAAAAAAAAATGTTTCTTCTGTCGTTATTGTTTACTCATTGCAGTCATATCTGACCCTTCATGATCCCATTTGGGGTTTCCTTGGCAATGACACTGGAGCAGTTTGCCATTTCCATCTCCAGCTCATTTTACAGATGAGGAAACTGAGGCATTTGGGGTTAGGTGTCTTGCCCAGGCTCACCCAGCTCGTAAGTGTGATTTGAACTCAGGAAGAGGAGTTTTTCTGACTCCAGGTCCAGCCACTCTACATCATCTCATCTGAACTTCACAACAACTCTGGGGGAAATGCTGTTATAATCCTCCTTTTACAGATGGGGAAACTGAGGCAGGCAGCAGTTTAAGTGACTTGCCCATAGTCATAGAGCTAGGAAGCATTTGAAGAAGTACTTCCTGGTTACAAGTCCAGCTCTCTGTCCACTCCCAGACTTTCCGGCTGCCAGCTTTTTCCACCAATTCCACTTCCTGGGCTCTCCTCACTGTGGGACTTTCTCCCTCTCTCTTCAGGTGGCGGAGGTGGTTGGAATGATAACACTTCCTTGCTTTGGTCGGGAAAATCTTTGCTGGAAGGTGCCACAGGAGGACATTCCTGCCCCCAGGCCATGAAGAAGTGGGGGTGGGAGACAAGAGGGGGTTTCGGAGGGGGTGGAGGGGGGTGCTCCTCAGGTGGAGGAGGCGGAGGATACATAGGTAAAGATGCTTCGCGTTCAAGGTGTCAGTTTCCCTCCTTTAGTCATAGCAGTCAGGCAGGCTCTAAGCCCCATTTCCCTGGTCCCTGATCTTCCCCACTCCCAAACCCCTTTCCCTCTTTTATCCTCCCCTGACCCTGCCTTGTTATGTCATGGCCCTCCCCCCCCCTTAGCTGGGCTGGGTGAATGTGCCTGGGGTGGGCATGGTGACAGCTGCCCTGCTGCCATCTTGCCTCAAGCCTCCGTCAGGACAGCATCAAGATCTCACTGTGATTCTTGATCCCCTTCCCTACCCACCCCCTGAAGGCCTTCCTGGGAGAAAGAGGCTCCGGCCTCTCCCGATGATTCTCTGAGCACCCCACGAGGCGCCAGATTGAAACCCCGGGGGTCACAGCTTCTGCCCAGCCCCCTGCCTCCTTCTGGACGGCCACGCTTGATTCTGAGCCAAGACCGGCCCCCTAAGGGAAGGATTGGTGACTGGCCATCCTCGGTCCTGGACGGCCCTAGAGAAGCCACTCTCCGTGCTGATGCTCTGGGGGCTTTGCCCATTGCCCAGGCCTCTGGTCTCATCAGCAGGCAGCAGCGGGCCATTGACCCAGCTGCCCTCCTCTTGGCTCTTGCCCAAGACCAGCTAGGACTGACGGTCCAAGAGGAGGGGAGGTGGTGCAGTCCCTTAGAGCAGGGTACTGTGCATGCTCTGTGATATCTGTGTGATTTTTTAACTTTAATGCTTCGTGTAAGATGCTTGTGTGGTCACGCTTTCATCTTCGGGGTCTGTGAGGGTGAGGAGATCAGGCTGGGGGCGCAGCGGTGGGACAGGCCCAGTCTTATTTCTGACCAAAAAACCGGAACCCTGGGGAAGGAGAGAGGACCACACTAAATCCCCTAGGCCCCCTCACTCTTCTGTACCCTGACCCGATGGGTTAGAGAGTGGGGAACGGGGCAGGGGATGCTAATGGGAGTTGTGGGGTAGGGGAAAGGCAGCTTAGGGAGCGAGTACATCAGTGCTCCCAGGAGTTACGCGCAGTGGGGACAGCCTTCAGCTCGGGGGTCTGATCCTAGTGTTGTTGGGTCTGGGGGCGAATCCGGCTCTGCCATTACTGCCTGAGTGGCTTTGGGCCACTCTCTGAGCCTCAGTTTCCTTATATATAAAATGAGTTTGTACTGGATGACCTAGAGATCATGCCAAAGCCAGTATGGCACCTGCCCAGTCCCCTGGATACTCAGGATTCCCTGATTTAGAGCTGCCAAGTGGGCAGCTTCATCATCCTATATATGACCCTGTGGAACCCACCAGCAGCTTAGGCTTGCCCTGCTCTGACCTGCCCCCTTAGTAAGCTATATTATACCCTCCGCCCTGCCTGATGTCAGCTCCCCTCAGGACCCTGCAAAAGATGTCAGCTGTTTGCTCTGCCTAGCATGCTGTGACTTATGGATGTGTATATGTGTCTGTGTTTGTGTGTCATGATTCCCTACCCAGTGTTCAGCTTTTCTCTGGTTTGCAACAGGGGGTAATGCAGCTGTGAACAATGACCCCGAAATGGATGGGGAGGATGGGGTCTCCTTCATCAGTCCAATGGGCATCCTGTACACCCCGGCTCTGAAAGGTACCCCCCCCCACGGCAGCAGTCAGGTCCCTTCAGACTCCAGCTCCAGGCCGCAGTTGGGCCTCAGGGCAATATAGGTCCAAGGCTATTGGTTCTGTGGTCACATGATAAGAGATCCACTTGCAAATAGGAAGCTCCCTTACCTCCAACCCAACTAATTTAATCAAGCATTAATGTGTCAAGCACTGTGCTAATCTCTGGGTATACAAAAAGAGGCCAAAAAAAAAAAAATACCGACCATTCAGACCCAGCAAAAATTTATAAAAGTAACTATTACAGGCCAGGTATTGTGTTAGACTAGGAATTCAAATACAAAAGAGAAATAGTCCCTGCCCTCAAAAACTTACATTCTACACACACACACACACACACACACACACACACACACACTCCACGATTACTTACTCCCCCACCAGCCCACCCAGACAAATGTGTGCATCTTCTACTTCCCCTCAAATAGCATAGCCCTCCGCTACCTGGAGGGATCCTACCAGGGGGACATAGGAAAAAATGTGCAGATAATCCAAAAAACTATATGGAGGACAGGATAGGCGCTGGAGCCCTGTGAAAGCGTTGGTAGATGATATGAGGGGGGGCAGGAGAGCTGTCCTCCCTAGCTCAGGCTGACCATGGTGTTTCCTGCCCCTCCCTTGTCGCCCCAGTGATGGAGGGCCATGGGGAGGTGAACATCAAGCTTTACTTGAACTGCAGCCACTGTGAGGTGGATGAGTGCCACATTGATCCAGAGAGCCACAAAGTTATCTGTTTCTGCGACCATGGCACAATTCTGGCCGAAGATGGGGTCTCCTGCATAGGTGAGAACGCAGAGTGCATCCTGGGGCCCACAATCCTGGGTGCAGAGTTTCAGGGAGAGGGGCTGGTCCCGTGGTAATTCAAAGCACCATTTCCTTGCCCCTCTTCCTGCTGGGCTAAAGGGAAGTAATGGCTCAAAAGCAGCGTGGAGAGAGGTCTAACGTTCAGAGGTTCCTTAGAAGTCACTGAGTCACCCGCTGGTAAATCACACAAATCACTAGCTGTGTCCCTGGACTAGTGAGCATTTAGAGCTGAGCCTCAAACTGAAGTTTCTTATCTTGACTCTCAATCCAATATATATTCACTCCTTTAGTAGTATGGAAACAACTGAGATTATCACCTAACAAAAATAATGAGTCAGAATAGGGAGGCTAAAGCAAATGTGTATTTTCCTTCTCCATCTTATCCCTCAATGGTTACACCCTGGGGTCTCCTATGGTGATTTCCCTAGTGACTGACAGTTTCTGCTAGACCCTCAAATCCCAGCAGAAGTCAGAGAGCATATTTTTGTCCCACTTGCCCCAGGAGCAAAAACTGATAGTTTGAGCTCTTAAGACAAGATAGAAGCACTTTCTTCCTGCTCCTAAATTATCTAAGCTCTACTAAAAGGAGGAAAATGTCTCTGGGAGGTGCTGAATGAGGAAGGCCTGCAGCAGGTTGCAGGGTGGGGGTGAAGGCAGAAGTGCTCCGAGGTTCTCAGTCCCTCCTCCTGCTGTGTCTTGTAGTGCCTCCCACCTCTGAACCTCACTTGCCTCTCTCCCTGATACTGTCTGTCGTGACCTCGGCCCTGGTGGCTGCTCTGGTCCTGGCGTTCTCGGGCATCATGATTGGTGAGTATGCTGGGCCCTGCGGCAACAAGAATTGCAGGAGTGTTGGAGAAGCCAGAGAGGGAGGCCTTGGGCCAAGGAGACATGAAGCTTCTGGGGTCTTCTGGGGAGGGTTTACAGAACCTTGATGGCAGGAGGTTGGAGGGATGGGAGAACGGGACTGTTCCACTGCTGGAGAGGCTCCCCTTGCCCCGAACTTTAGCCTTATTCTTCATGGACAGGGAAGAAATGTGTCCTGCTCCCAGTCCCTCACCTACCACTTGTTAGTGGTCAGCCTGGGCCTTTCTACCCAAGGCCATTCTTTGCTTCTACAATTCCCTCAAACTTCCTCTATCATGTCCCCTTGGGGAACTTCTCCACGTCAGTATATTCTCCTTGTGGCCGGGTCACAAAGTTCTTCACTGGTTACCTGCCTCTAGATGCTTCCCAATGTGCCAGTGGCGTCCAAAAGGGGGGAAATGGACTCAGAAATAAAGATGGGGTAAAAACAAAGACATGATGATTTGTTTTTAATGTTTTAAGAGTGAGGGAGAAAAATTATGACACCAAAAACTGAACACAGTTCTGCAGAGGCAGGCGATCTTAAACATTATGCCCTTCCTCATGTACCCCAAAATTGCATGAATTTTTCTTGTTGGGGAAGAGGTTACCCAGCTTGCTCAGAGGTGAACACCTTCCATCCACCCGCAGAGAAGCCTTTTTACAGCCCTTTCCACATCTCAGGCTTCCTTGACATAAGCTTCAAAGGCACTTCCATGATACAAAGGGGCACTGACATAGGACTTCAATGGAGGAACCAGAGTAAGCATTAAAAGCTCCCAGCATGGACAAATGCTGTGCCCTCTGTGGCCCAATACTCCTCAGGGTATTTCAGCGCGTGCTGCTGTGTTTAGACTCCTATTCCTCTCCCTAAAAATTAACTCAGTCTGGGATGGATTTCTCAGGGAAATCATCAGAAATGGCCCCGGAGCTTGGATGCTCCTTTGGCTGTACCCATTAAGCTCCCAGCTGCACGGGTTTGTCTGTCTCCAGTGTACCGCAGGAAGCATCAGGAGCTCCAGGCGATGCAGATGGAATTGCAGAGTCCCGAGTACAAGCTGAGCAAACTGAGAACCTCCACCATTATGACCGACTACAACCCCAACTACTGTTTTGCCGGCAAAACCACGTCCATCAGTGACCTCAAGGAGGTGCCTCGGAAAAACATCTCCCTCATTCGGTAAGTCCCAATGCTCTTTCTCTGACAGCTGGAGTCTAAGAGTGGGTAGTAGCATCCGAGATGGCAGAGAGAGAGAGAGATGGAGAGACAGAGAATAAAAGAGAGGGAGAGAGAAAGAAAGAGATGGAGAAAGAAAAGGAGACAGAGAGTCAGAGAAAGAGACAGAGAGAGAGAGAGAGAGAGAGAGAGAGAGAGAGAGAGAGAGACAGACAGACAGACAGACAGAGAGAGGGGGGGAAGGGAGGGAAGAGGGAAAGAGAGGAAAAAAGGGAGAGTGAGAGAGGGAGGGAAAGGAAGGGAGAGGAGAAAGAAAGAAAAAGCAAGAAACTGGGTTCTAATCCCAGTTCTACTTATTACTTATGTGAGTTGGAGCAAGTCCACACTAAGTCTTGATTTCCATTTGCAAAATGCAAAACCTGGGATTAAATGATCCCTAAATTTCCTTCTAGCTCTAGAGTTCTGGACTTGAAATCCAGCTATATTCAGCTCCCAATTCAGATGCCACTCTGTATGTGATTCTGAATAATCTCTCTGTACCTAAGTTTGTTTGTTTGTAAGGTTAGGAGGTTGAATTCAGTAGTTTACATAATGTGTTTCAGTGCTAAATTGAAGATCCTATGTAACTCATAAAATTAAAGAGTTTTAATGGAATTAGTCTGATGTTGACATGCCAACATTCCCACTGACTTAGACCTGATAATTAATTCAGGTAGGAGTAACCTAATCAAGCCCCTTCATTTTAAGAAGTTTTACTAAGAGATGATTATGCAATCCCTAAGAGCATTTCACACAAGCCTTACAAGAGCTAATCATTCTTTCTGCTAAAAAAAAAAAAAAAAAAAAATAGACTTTTGCTGCTTTATATAACTTACAGCATACACTTCACAATTCAAAAGAAAGCCACAGGGTTCATTTTTAGACAGTTTCCACTACATATTTTAAAGAAAAGGTTTATTTTCAGTCTTCGCTTTCCATCAGCAAATTGAATGAACATTTGGTTATTATACTTACTAATTGGGACAGCAGATAACTTTCAAGTGTTCTGTCTTCACAATGTTTTAGGAAGAAAATTTTGTCCCACAGTATTATTAGAAAGACAATAGCCATTTATCAATATCGTTGATATGGTGGATGGGCCAGTGAACCTGTGTGCAAATCCTTTGTGACACTGGCTAAGTCATTTTCTAGGTCTCAGTGTCTTTGTCTTAAAAATAAAGGGGTTCTACTAGATGTTGTTTTGAAACCTTGTCCAGCTCTAAACCTCTTGATCCTATGAGGAAAGGCAGGCTTCAGAGATGGGGTCATGGAAGCCTGTCCCTGCTGTCCCAATCCACAAGGCCCAGTGTCAATTTAAGGCAGGAAGTGGAAAAGGTAATTTCAAGGCTGGATGACCACATGTCAGGTATGATGTAGAAAGGATTCTTTTTCAGGTATGGGATATGGCCTGTGAAGTTCCTTCCAATTCTAAAATTTTGTGATCTGTGAAAAACAAACAATATTTTTTATTTAACTTTTAAAATCTATACTACCTATTTTTCTTTTAAAAATTAGGCATATTTTAACAAAACAAATATATGTATTTAAATTTTTTTAAACTTTCAATTATAAATTGTGAAATGTGTCATTTTTAAAAATAGTATTTCATAAGCTTGTTACAAAGCTCTCAAGTCTTCTTACCTTTAATACATTTGAAAAGATAAGCTTTCCTACTTTTTCATTTCCCAGTGATTTCTGAGTTTGAATGAAAGTATTCAAAAGAAGCAAATCTTTTTTCATGCCTATAGAAGAATCTGTTTTTGCAAAACACCAGGATTACCTCTTCAATCTTTTATAAATCTAGATGTTAATTAAGAGGACAGTTTTCTGAAAATTTTCATCATTAAACAGCAATCACTTATCTTTTGTTGTTATTCAGTTGATTCTTCATGACACTCCATGACCCCATTTGGATTTTTTTGGCAAAGATACTGGAGTGCTTTGCCATTTCCTTTTCCAGCTCATTTTGCAGATAAAAAACTGAAGCAAACAGGGTTAAATGACTTGCCCATATTTACACAGCTCCTGAATATCTGAGGCCACATTTAAACTTAGGTTTTCCTGGCCCAGAGCTCTAACTACTGTGCCCTATTGCTTGTCTGGTTCATCCTGAATCCTTGGATGTACTATAGCTAGTATATTCCAGAAAAAAAAATCACTGTATAATCAGAACCCACTGCCTAAGCCTCTGAAGGCTACCAGCCTATCCCTAGTCCATCTCACTCTTTTTTCTGCTTTGTTCAGGGGTCTGGGCCATGGAGCCTTTGGGGAAGTGTATGAAGGCCAAGTATCTGGAATCCCCAGTGACCCCAGCCCACTACAAGTGGCCGTTAAGGTAAGGGATAATCCATACTTCCTCAGGACCTAAGGTCTGAGGTCTAAGTTACTGCTTCTGAAAAGCATATCATCCTTCATGCATCCTGACTTAAAATTTTCCCTTCTCTCTTCCTTTTTCCTGTCTGCGTCCAGACCCTTCCAGAAGTGTGTTCAGAACAGGACGAGCTGGATTTCCTCATGGAAGCATTGATCATTAGGTAAAATGAGCCTTCTTCTGAGTGCAGATCGCAGAAAATCTCCCATGAAATGGTGAAATGTCAAACGGAAGGTGGCCTTCACATCATCCTCTGGCCCTACTCTTTCACCAGTGTTTAGCACCTCTGACCACAGAAAATCTGTCCTCAGGGAAACTGGAAGAAACGCCAGCAGCCTTGTGACCTAGGCAGCCGTCAGTTCCTTCCACTTTTCTGTGGACTTAAAAATTTCCAGTAATCTAGAGAAAGATCCTTCATTCCTTCTTCAGATTCAATATGGCAGACTTTTCATAGGTTACTGGAAACTCTTACATGGGTGGAAAAGTTTAAGTAGGGCTCTACTTGGAGGCAAAGGCATTAACTAGATTGAACTCTCAAGTTTACTTCTTATTTCAATACATGACAGTAAAAGTTACCCTCAAAACTAAACATCCCAAGTGCTCTCTGGTACCTGGGATCTTCTGGAATCCCAAAGTGAATCCAACTAGTTAACTCTAGCAAGACCTTACCTATCCCAAAAAAGTGATCACATATGTATTCTGGATATTTCTCTTTAACACATGTTTAATTATTTAATAATAAGTAAAATTATTTAAATGTATAATTAATTTAAACATGTGAATTTTAAAATTCTAATGGCTTCAATTATAAATAAATATGGTCTGTTTTTCAAAAATATAGATTGCTTCAAGTTGATCAATATGAGAAGCTGAAAACATTGGGTTAGGAAGCTAAGTCTGTCTGTTCACAAACTACAAAAGAAAGATGAGCTTTCCTGCCTTTTCCTTCCCAAATGTTTTCTCAGGAAGAACTCTGAATGGGGTAGTGAGGAATAGAGCAAATGGGTAGTATATATAATTTCTTCTGGAAGAATGTGTCTCTTTTAACACAGCTAACTTTTGACATTCCTTTCTTCTTCTGCAGCAAATTCAACCACCAGAACATTGTTCGCTGTATTGGGGTGAGCCTGCAGGCCCTGCCCCGATTTATCCTCCTAGAGCTGATGGCTGGAGGAGACCTCAAATCCTTCCTTCGGGAGACTCGCCCTCGCCCAGTAAGTGAGGTTGATAGGTAAACAGTTTGTTAGGTGAAATGATTAGGATAGGGCTGAATGAACTTGAAAGACAGTATATGCCAGCAGCTCAGGATGTAAGGGAAATCAGCTGGTGGTCTGAATAAGAGGAATGGCCAGGAAGAAATAATTGGACAATGGTACTAGTCAAAGTATCCAAAGCCAATGCAAATTTTTCAGGCTTAAGTTAACTAATTAACTTTTGCATTAATTAATTTTTAAATCTGGTCTAATGGGAAGAGAATTGGGCCAAGAGTCAAAGATCTGATTTATTATCTGAGTTCCCACTTAGTAACCCCATAAGTGTCCATGAACCAGATTTAGAACAAATTAAACCATAGAATTTAGGGCTAGAAGGAACCTGAGAGATGTTCTAATCCAACTCTTCATTTCATCCCTAATCTCTCTCCTCACTTCCAATTTCACTTCACCAACTGACATTTGGTCATCTTGAACTGGATGTCATGTTTTATTGTTGTTTGGTTGTTTCATTAATGTCTGACTAATGTCTTCATGACCCTTCTTTGGGATCTCCTTGGCAAAGATACTGGAGTGGTTTGTCTTTGCTTTCTCCAGCTCATTTTGATGAGGAAACTGAAGGTTTAAGTGCCCAGGGTATCTGAGACTACATCTTCCTAATCACCCAGGTTCATACTCTCCAGTGTCATCCCCAACTCCTCATCCCCATTCACCAAAATATCCAAATCTTTTCCTATTTTCACAACATATCTCTCTTTCTCTCTCTGGTTGTGTGTGTGTGTGTGTGTGTGTGTGTGTGTGTGTGTGTGTGTGGTGTGTGTGTGTGTGGTGTGTGTGTGTGTTTATCTGTTTCTATCTCTCTTTTTCTGGTTCTCTGTCTATGTCTCTGTGTCTCTCTGTCTCACTGTGAATGTTTCTGTGTCTCTCAGTTTCTCTGTCTGTCTTTCTCTCTGCCTCTGTCTCTATCTCTTTCTCTCATAACATATATACATATATATATGTATATATATATATATATATATACATATATATATGTATATATGGCAAACTAGATAAGGAGTCAGGATTAGGAGAGAGCATGCCTAAAATCATCCTTATTGCTTGTTAAGGAAAGCTCTCTTTATCTCTATGTTATCTAAGTGTTTTTAATAGAAATGGGTACTGTATTTTATAAAAAAAAAATTTCTACATCTATTGAGGTTATCATATGATTTCCGTTGGTTTTGTTATTGTATGATCGGTTATGGTAATTGATATTGATATTGATATTGAACTATCCCTGCATTCCTGGTATAAATTCCACTTGGTCATAATGGATTATCCTGCTGATAAATTGCTGTAATCTCTTTGCTAATATTTTATTTAAAATTTTTGCATCAATATTCATTAGGAAGATTGGTCTGTAATTTTTTTTCTCTGTTTTGGCTCTTCTTGGTTTAGGTTTCAGTACCATATTTGTGTCATAGAAGGAATTTGGTAGGAGTCCTTCTTTATCTTTTTTTCTTTGGGAGTTAATTAATGACTTGTTCAATTTCTTTTTCTAAAATGAGATGACTATTTTAGTAATTTAATTCCTTTTCTGTTAATCTGGGCAATTTATTCATCTATTTTATTATAATATATCTAATATTACCTATTATTCATCTATGGGTAAATATTCATCTATTTCAGTTAAATTGTCAAATTTGCCATCATACAGTTGGGCAAAATAGCTCCTAATTATTGCTTTAGCTTCTTTTTCATTGGTAGTAAGTTTACCCTCTACATTTTTGATGCTGGTGATTTGTTTTGTTTTGTTTTTTCCTTTTTCTAATCAAATTAACCAAAGATTAATCTATTTTGTTGGTTTTTTCATAAAACTCTTAGTTTTCTTAGTTTCAATTTTATTAATCTTTCCTTTTATTTTCAGAATTTCTAATTTGATATTTAATTGGGGTTTTTAAATTTGTTCTTTTTCTAGCTTTTTAAGTTGTATGCCCAATTCATTGATCTCCTCTTTCTTTATTTTATTCATGTAGTAATTTAGAGAGATAAAATTTCCCCTAAGAACTGCTTTAGCTGCATTCCATAGGTTGTAGTATATTGTCTCATTATTTTCATTCTCTTAGATGAAATTGTGGATTGTTTCTGTGATTTGTTGTTTGATCCACTCATTCTTTAGAATTTGATTATAATTTTTATTGCATCATGGTCTGAATATGAAGTATCTATTGTTTTTGCCTTTCTACATTTGATTGTGAGGTTTTTATGCCCTAATACATGCTCAGTTTTTGTGTTGGTGCTATGTATTGCCGAGAAAAAGATATATTCCTTTCTGTCTCTATTCAATTTTCTTCAGAGTTCTATCATATGTAGGTTTTCTAGGATCCTATTAACCTCCCTAGTTTCTTTCTTGTTTATTTTGTGGTTACATTTTTCTGATTCTGAGAAGTGAGTCTCCCACTAATACAGTTTTGCTATCTATTTTTTCCTGTAAGAGGCTTAATATCTTTTCTAGGAATTTGTATGTTCTACTACTAAGTACATATACATTTAATATCACTACTACTTTATTGTTTATAGTACCCTTTACCAAGATGTGCCTTCCTTCCTTATCTCTTTTAATTTTTTTTTACTTTTTACTCTTTTTCTTTTCTTTCTTTTTCTTTTGCTTTATCTGAGATCAGAATGGCTACCCCTGCTTTTTTTTTACTTCAATTAAGCATAATAAATTCTGTTCTAGCCCTTTACCTTTGCTCTGTATGTCTCTCTATGTCAAATATGTTTCTTGTGTTTTTTTGTTTGTTTGTTTTTTGCTGAGACAATGGGGTAAAGTGACTTACCTAGGGTCACACAGCTAAGGCTGGATTTTTGAACTCAGGTCCTCCTGACTTCAGGACTGGCATTCTATCCACTGAGCCATCTAGCTGCCCCAAATGTGCTTCTTGTAAACAACATATTGTAGGATTATGTTTTTTAATCCACTCTGGTATTCACTTCCGTTTTATGAGAGAGTTCATCCTATTCACATTCACAGTTATGATTACAGCTCTGTATTTCCCTTAGTCCTATTTTCTTCTCTTTACATACTTTTGTACCCTATTTCCACTCTGTTCTTAGTAGTATTTTGTTTTGTTTTTTTAATCTACTCCACCAACTACTTTATCTTTTATCAACTCTTCTCTTCTCTTACCTTTTCCCCTAATATTTCTGCTCTCCTTTCTATCCTACCCCTCCCTTTTATCTTCCTCTTTCTCTTCCTACTTCTATATAGGATTAGATAAAATTCTATATCCAACTGGATGATTTAAGTTATTCCCTCTTTGAACCAAAACTGATGAGATCAAGCTTCAGACAATGCTCATCCCTCTCCCTTCTTTCCCTCCATTGTAATAGGTCTTTTGCACTTTTGGCGATCTAATTTGTTCCATTATATCTCCCCTATCCTCTTCTTCCAATACAGATCTTTTCACCCCTTAATGTCTTTTTTCTTTGATATCATCATTTCATACCATTCACAACTATATCCTCTGGTCATGTGACATCCTCCTCTGTCTGTCCCAGTGATAGATACAGTTCTCAAGAGTTACAGATATTTCTTTTCCCATCTAAGCATGTAAATAGTTTAACCTTTAAATAATATATATATATATATATATATATATATATATATATATATATATATATATATATATATATATATATATATATATATTTTTCCCCCTGTTTACCTTTCTATACCTGAGTCCTGTGTTTGAAGATTAAATTTTCTGTGTATTTCTGACTTTTTCCAATAGAAAGTCTCTTCATTGAAGATCCATTACCTTCCCTGAAAGATGATGCTCAGTCTTGCTGGGTAGTTAAATAATCCTATGTCTTTTGCCTTCCAGAATATGGTATTCCAGGTTCTCCAATCCTTTATGTCTAAGCAGAAGCTGCCAGATCCTGTTGCTCCTTGATATTTTAATTGCTTTTGTCTGGCAGCTTGCAGTATTTTTCCTTGAGGTTGTAATTCTGGAGTTTTATAACAATGTTTCTTGGGGTTTTCCTTGTGAGATCTATTTCTGAAGGTGCCCAATGGATTCTTTCAATGACTATTTCCCCTTTTGTTTCTAGAATATTGGGGCAGTTTTCCTTGATGATCTCTTGAAGAATGCTATCCAGACTCTTTTTTCTGGTCATGGCCTTCAGATAGGCCAATGATTTTTAAATTGTCTCTTCTATATCATCTATTTTCCAGGTTAGCCCTTTCCAATGAGGTATTTCACATTTTCTCCCATTTTTTTTCATTCTTTTTGACTGATTCTTGATATTTCATAGAATCATTAGCTTCTATTTGCCTCATTCTAGTTTTAAATGTGTAATTGTTTGCCAGTTAACTTCTGTATTTCTTTTTCCATTTGATTAATTCTAATTTAGAAAGTGTTGTTTTCTTCAGTGGATTTTTTTTTAATTTGGCCAATTGTATTTTTTAAGGAATTGCCTTCTTTTTCCAAGCTGTTGACTCTCTCTTGCATAGCTTTATTTCCTTATTTTTTCTTCTATTTCTCTTATTTGCCTTTTAAAGTCTTTTGTGAGGATTTCCAATAAGGCTCTTTGGCCTTGAGAACAATTCATATCACTCTTTGAGATTTCCTCTATGGACATTCTGTCTTTGTCTGAGTTGGTGTTTTTGTCTGCCCTGTCACTGTTGTAGCTTTCTATGGTCAAGGTTCCTTTCTCTTTCTTGCTCATTTTTTTCCCTTTTCTTTTGTTATTTCCTCCATTTTTGTACTTTTATGATAGTACTCTGCTCCTGAGGTAAAAGAGCTACTGTCCCAAGTTTCCTGTGAAGCTCTGAGCCTTGGCTTTGAGGATAGGAACCCCTTGTATTTTCAGGGAGTAGCTTTATCTGCTCTTTCCAGGAAACATCCTGGTTTTCCAGAGTTTGCCTTCTGAGCTGGGACTGGAAACTGACCCCCATCTGCTCCTGTACTGGGCCAGGACTGAGGGTCTCAGTTGCTGATCTGCTATGATTAAGACCTTCTCACTGGCTTTCCCAGACTCTATCTGAGCTGGTCTGAACACCCTTTTCACCCCAGTGAAACCGACCTTCCTTGAAGTTTTTTCAGTCTATCTTGAGCCAGAGAATGGTTTTATTTCATCACACTCTGTTCAGAGACTTGGTTTCGTAGGGTTTTCAAGGGAAACTGGGAGAGTGAGCAGCTTCCTGGCTTCTCTCCACCATCTTAGATCCACCCCTGGAAGCTGTGTTCTATAATGTTTGAAAGATGACAAGGCATTTTATATATGTTATCTCTGATTCTCATAAGCCTATGATGTCATTCATTTGTTTTACAAATGGGGAAACTGAGACTGAAAGAAGTTACGTGCCCTGCCTGGGATTCACACTGCTAAGTCAATGTCTGAGGCATTATTTTGGGTTTTCTTGACTTTAAATCCAATACTCTATCCACTGTGCTGTCTGGCTGCAAAAGTAAAGATACTCTAGAAGTGGGGTGTATGAGTGAGAAGAGATGGTGGGTACATACAGCCAACGAGCACTTATTAAATACTCCTCTGCACTGGGCACTGTGCTAAACAAGGAGAATGGTAAATAGACCCTGCCCTCCCTAAGCCTGAGTTATAATGGGGAAAGACATCACACAAAAGAAAGGTACAAAAGAAGGCTGTCAAGCAAAAGGCAGTGTACCTCCTTCCCAACCTGGGGGAAGATGAATACCCTACATTTAGTTTACCAAAGAAAATATCTGAAAATTGCTACCCTTTGTGGACTCATCTACTTGGACAGATATCCCTCTTTCAGCCTCAGTTTTTCATCTGATTGGAGTAGATGGCTTCCAGAGTTTCTTCCAACTTGAATTGATTTGGTCTTGAAAAAAATGATAATTTGTAAATTTTCCAGGCATTTTTTAAAGAAGTCAGGTGATTCTTTTCCAACAACTACACTGCCACCCAGGCTGGGATTTATATCCTCAGCTCATAGGTTGCCTATAGAAGTTCCTGTTCAATGTAGAATTCCTCTTTCTCAACTATTGTATCCTTTTAGGGAGTCCTTTGAGCCACATTGGCCCTCTTTCTTGAGTAGGAAGGGATATATTCAGGTGACAATCACATATATATCTGAGAAGTCAAGGGGAAGCTGGTGGCCCCAGGATTTATGCCAAGAAACAATCATTTCTGCTGCCCCACCCAAAAGAAAGAGGATTGCACATTAAGTAATAATAAAAAAAAAAGACTCAGGGAGCTGAGATTTGCTGCCACAGGGTAATGATCAACTATGAGTAGGAACTAAGCCATTTGGGCTTCTGCACAAGGTCCTGAATATTTGATGCCCCAGTTATCTCTTTGTTGGCAAAAGAGTCTGTCTACTGTGATGATGAAAAAAAAGGCATTTTTCCCCCTTGGGAATTCATCACCTGCAAACCATCCTTCTTCTAATGAGGGTGAGAACAGCAGCCTTCAGGCTCCTTCCTCTCTCTTTAGTGTCCAGGCCAACAGCCACCCATGCCAACCTCTGATCTCAGACAGCAAGGGAAGAAGGAGCCCAGCCAAGGTCCAGAGCTGAACAAAAAGCAGTTGGAAGGCCAGTGAAGTGGTAGCTTTTCTATATCAGCGCCCCATGAGCTTCCTGACTTCTTCATTCCCTTCTCCCCTATTCCTCCTCTTAAACCAGTCTGCCAGCCAACCAGCATGTATTAAAAGCACAGACAATGTGCCAGGCACTGTGTTTAGTCATGGAGATACAAACAAAAGCAAAACAAAACAAATAAAACACCAGAATCCTTTCCCTCAAAGAGCTCATATTCGAATGATGGAGAGAGTATGCAAACAACTATGTGCAAAATATAATAGCTAATAAAGTAATAGCTGACAATTATAAAGAACCTATCATGTGCGAGGTGCTGTGCTAAGCTGAGCTCTTTGCAAATCTCATTTATTCCTCACAATAGTCCCAGGAGATAGGGACTATTTTTACAGATGAGGAAACTGAGGCAAATGGCAGCTAAGTGACTTGGTCAGGGTCATTTAATTAGTAAGTGTCTGAGGCTGGATTTGAATTAAGGTCTTTCTCTCTCCAGGCCCCAACTATGCTACCTAGCTGCCCTTAAGCTCTGTACATACAGTGTAAATAGGAGGTAGTTTCAGAGAGAAGATAGATGAAGGATGGTTTGCAGGTGATGAGGGAGTGGGTGGAAGATGAATCACTCTATAGGGGGAATAAGAAGCAGACTGCCACTTTGTGTGGAACTTAGTGTGTAAAGGAGAGGAGACAAGATCCATAACTTAGTAGGGGGAAAAAAGGAGATTAGGGTAGGGCTTGAAGCAGAGAGACTGAAAGTTTATGAAAGGAAAGACATTCAATTTATTAACATTGAAGGAGAATCTACACAACTTGGCTTGCAACCAGGAGGAGTAGATTTTCTAATTCATTAGATAACTGTACTCAAGGCTCTGTCCTTCTCTTTACTCAGTTATTCCCTGCCCTCAGAATATTTTCACCTAGAAAATTGGGATGTACTTCCAAGAGGATAATTCCTCTTCCCCATTCCACCAAATGTCAGCTAAGTGGGGCAATAGATTGAGTGCCAGTCCTGAAGTCAGGAATACAAGTTTAAAGCTGGCCTTAGACACTTCTTAGCTGTGTGATACTGGGCAAGTCACTTAATCCTGTTTGTCTCAATGTCCTCATTTGTCAAATGAATTGGAGAAGAAATGATAAATCACTTCAGCATCTTTGCCAAGAAAACCCCAAAACGAGGTCCCAGACAGTTGAACATGATTGAAATGACTCAATAACATTCTACCAATCTATAAATTGAGATTCTGTGTTGAAATCATTCAAGGACTACCTGAGAAGGAGAGAGAGAAACGGGGGAAATCCTGTACCCTTCTCCCAGAAATTCCCTCCAGAAAGTGGAAGCCTCCGTTTGTGTCCTTGACATTTTCAGGACCAGCTACAGCAAAGAGCTCATTAAAAGGAAGGGCTTTCCAGTAATGAGAGGCACCTGGTGAAGAAGCTGCTTCAGCTTTCTGGAGTTCAGTTAATGAATCAATCAAGCAACAAGCATTTGATAAGCACTTACCATGTGCCAGGCACTGTACTGAGCACTGGGCATACAAAGAGAAGCCCAAAACAGTCCTTGTTGCTTTTAAACAGCTCACAGTCTAATGGCGATGACCCCATATACACATAAAGGTATTTATAGAAAACACACACACACACACACACACACACACACACACACACACACACACACACACAATGCAACACAAGGTAGGGGAGTGATACACTATCATCTGGGAAAGGTTTCATGAAAAAGTCATTATACATTAGGATCATAAATTGAAAGGGACCAGTGGACTCGGACCAAGGCTTCCTCTATTTTTATCTTAAGACAAGGATCTTGAAAGTCATCTAATTCATGGATGTCAAACTCAAGTAGAGACAAGGAAAACTAAAGATCCCTGTTGACCACATTGATTTCAAAAATTTCACTTTAACATTATCTTTATCCTACTGTATTTCTATTTTGTTCAATATTTTCCAAATACATTTAAATTGAGTTCCACCCAAGAGTTGCCGGTTTTTCTAGTACCAGAAATGTTGAAAAGATTATGTGAATATTTGTTGGGTGAGATGGGGAAGAGTGTCCGATTCCCCATATGTTTCCCTTATTTTTAATGTATGCCCATCATATATATTTGTATTAGAGCACATCCCAATTTTCTAGGTGAAAATATTCTGAGGATACTGTTCTTACTATGCTATTTTAGTAAATGTTTTTGTCTTGAGTCAGTTATGTCCCCTGGATTATTAGGAAACACAATAGTGGGGACTTGTGAGCTATATTTTTGAAACAGTGACCTCAAAGAAATACTCTTGAACATGAGTCCTACAATGCTATCCCTTGTCTCCCCAAAAGTATTATTTCAATAGTTTTAGGATCGGTGATTTCATTGGCCCAAATGTTCCCTGCCCTGACAGGTTATAATCTTTCTATATCAGATGACCTTGTGAGTTCCAATAGCTTAAAAATCGATCACTCTGTAGACAAGTTAGTGATGAAATTGAACTTTAACTATGTGGTAGGACTTATCATGGCTTGGGTTCCTCTCACTTTTAGGCCATGATGAGGGAGTACAGTAAGACTTTAGTGCATTGTAGGCTTTTAACTCCTGTAAAATGAGCTGCAGATGGAAATGGCGAACCATTCCAGAATCTTTGCTATGAATATACAAACCCACAAAGTCAAAAAGAATCAGAAACAACTGAAAAAAATGGCTAACAAAATTTTTCGTGCTGGGGAAGAGGTTCCTACTGCACCCTGGTTTCAGAACCGCTCCTGTCAAACTACCCAGGTTCACATACAGTGATCTTGAGAACTTTTTTCTTCTAACAACTTGGAAGGACAACCAATTCCTTCAAGAACATTTTGTTAAATTATCAATGTGATTTTTCTGAAATCAACAGACACTATAGATCAGGGTTTGATTTGTTTCATTGATTGTCTAGACTCTAGAAAATGTAATGCACATTAAACTTAAGTATGTTGTGCATATGTGTTCTTTTTTTTCAGAGAGCATTAGCAATCTGTGCCCAAGAGAATAATCCCCACCGTTTCAGGAGGCAGAAGGGAAAAGGAAAGGAATAGCCATTTATTAAATATCTCTTAAAGGCTTTACACATATTATCTCATTTAATGAAATAAAATTTTATTTAATCAGATAAATTTAATTGTATCTTATTTAGGAGCCTGTTCTTTTTTTTTTTTTTTTCAGTAATTTCTAATTCTTCTCATCCCATTTGGAATTTTCTTAACAGAGTCTGAAGTGATTTGCCATTTCCTTCTCCAGCTCATTTATACAAAGGAGAAAACTTAGTCAAACAGGGCTAAGTGACTTGTCCAGGTTCACACAACTAGTAAGTGACTGAAGTCACATTTGAACTCTGGTTTTCCTGACTCTAGATCAATCCACTACCTAGCCACTATGCCCCCTAATTGTACAGGATTTTGTCATTTGTTCAATCATTTTAGTCATGTCTGACTCTTCATGACCCCATTTAGATTTGGCTTTTGTTTTTTGGCAGAGAGAGTAGAGTGGTTTTCCATTTCCTTCTTTCCCTCATTTTATAGCATTTAGGAACCTACAAAGCACTTAAAATAAATCCCTAGTTCAACTCTCCTACACACTTGGATATAATTATTTATACCACCCAAGGCTAGTTACTTATCTAGCTAAGGTAGGAACTGTATTTCTGCTCATGGACATGCATATATACCCTCATATGGACTCCTTCCTCACAATATACTCGGTGCTGGGCACTGGAGTTCTCAATATGTCAGCATCATCTGAACTAGAACAATAAAGAAAGGCTTTAACTTCTTTTTGAACTGCACAAATACATGTCCCAAATTGCCTCAAATAGTATAAATTTGTTGAAATTCCTCTAAAATAAAATAAAAATCTGGCCACAGTGGGAGCCAGATGCTATGAGAGCCCCAGGAGTGTGAACTGTTTGCTAATTTTAAAATCTACTTGTTCACAAATTTCTGCATATTTCTATGGCCTAGGTTTTCTCTTTTTTGCATATGTATGCAAAATATATACATTTATACACATATGGACATGTACATTTAAAATATACTTTTAGGCAAAAGGGAGAGAAGATAGAAAGCCATTAGCATGGAAACTAGAGAGATGTAGCAGGGTTACATGAAGAACAGTTGAAATTGTGTCACAAATATGTCCCAGCCTGTGGTAGTAGCAGCATCTAGCTAGGATATTGAAGTAAAAATCATTATTATTAGTGATGTCAACCAGGTAAAAGCCCAACTTCTAAAACGCAGAAGAGTCCACGCTGGGCTGAAAGCAGAAAGGTTTTATTAGAGGAAAATCAGACTCTATACAAGGTACAAAGAGCCCACAGCTCAGGAAAGGCACAGAAGATTCATGCTTAAAAACCATAAAAAGGAGGTTCAGGGGAGGGGGTGGGAAAAAGAATGAACAATCTCTCCTGGGAACAGGGAGACACAAGCAGCATCTTTTGCAGGAATGGTTGACTGTAAAGTTGGTTTGGGCCAGTTTAAGGGGAGAGTGTCACAGCTCAGCAAGGTCAGCAGGCAAACACCAGCAAGGCTTTTGGCTAACTGCAGACTCCTTACTGGCTCCTTTCAGCAAACAGACGTACTCCTGACAACTTCACCTGCATCTTAAGGTAATTCATAGAGAATAACATAGAGAATGTTAATCTCAGGAGGGTTTCCACAGTGGCCACTAAGTTTGGTGGTGGACAGTGGGCTTGTCAATGAAGGGAACTGATCCAAATTAAGTCTTGAAGTTGTCAGGCTGACTTCTTCTTAGTTGTAATAAACTTTCTGAGCCATTGGTTGGACCAGGATTAGCATGATCACTAAAATTTCATGACTGAAACTATCAAATGACTCTAAGAAATTTTATCTCACCTGTACTCCTCTAGGAATACTTTGATATCTTCCAGATTTCAGTATCAGTAGTTTAATAGAAAACCCTCCCCCTTTCTCTGTCAATCAGTCAATATACATTTATTAATCACCTACAATTGCTAGGCACTTGAGGATACAAATACAGAAAAACTAGTCTCTGTCCACGTAGCTTATATTCTATTGTTGTACTGAGAAATTGTCAGACCAGGGGAGCTGGCTACTACATGACTTGCAAGCTAGGATAAGCAGAATAGTCTGGGTGATAATGATAACAGCTAATGGCTAGCAATTTGATACTGATGTTAAAGTGTGAAAGCACTTTACAATTCTTTTGTCCTCACAACAAGCCTGGGAGTTAGATGTTTTTTCCTCATTTTACAGATTAAGGCAGATGCAGGTTAAATGCTTTACCTAAAGTCATATAGCTAGTCTGTGAATCAAATTTGAATTCATCTTACTGATGGCAGTTCCAGAATTCTATCTTCTATGTCCCCTACTTGTTTCTGGAACAAGGTTCTCAAAACTTTTTAGTCTCAGGACCCCTTTACACTCTTAAAAATTCTTAAAGACCCCAATGGGGTCCCAAAAGATATGAGTCAAAGCTATTAATATTTACCACATTGGGAATTTACAAGGAAAAAAAATAAATATTTACTTACTATAAATAACAGTAACGCAGCCACTACATGTTAATGTAATTAACATATTTTATGAAAAATAATTCTATTTTCTAAAATAAAAAATTAGTGAGAACAGAGACATTGTTTTATCCTTTTTTTTGCAAATCTCTTTCATGTCTGGTTTAATAGAAGACAGCTTAATGCATTTAATCTGTTACATGTTGTTTTGGTTGAAATATAGAAAGAAAATTTGGCCTCACAAAGATAGAGTTAGAAAATGGAGGAGTACTTTAATTGGCAAAAAAAAATCTTATTATGAAAAGAGTTTTAACCTAATGGACCCTCTAAAAGGGTCTCCAAAACTGCAAATTGTGCTTTGAGAACTACTTTCCTAAGAAAATTAAATGGAGCTGCTCTTGATCAGATGAAGAGATGTTGGAAGACTAAAGACATTTTATGGGCTTTAAGCTCAGGGTCAAACTGTGTTTGAGGATCCACACTGAAAACTTGACACAACTAACTTCTATGCTAGAGACACAAGAAGGCTGATCACAGTTAAGTTAATGCTTTTTGACAGCTACTAAGGGGCTGGGAAGAGGCAATACTGGTTGAGATATTTAGAAAAGGCTTCCGTGAAATAAAGGAACAATTAGTGGGGCCTCTGGTTCCTACAGAGCTGCCAGGATTAATAGATGTCACAGTCTAGTTCACTGATCGTTTGGTCTCTTCATACTTTTCCAGTCTTATACTTTGCACTGGCCTCCTTATAATTCTTCACACAGGACACTCCATCTCCAAACTCCATGACTTTCCAGGGGATATTCCCCCATGCCTAGAATAGTATCTCTCTTCAGTTCTACCTCCTGGATTTGGAATTCAGCTCAAATCTCACTTTGTGCCAAAGGTCTTTCCCGGTAGTTCCCCACTGTTCATGCCTTTCCTCTGAGATTGTTTACTTCCACTGGCTATATTTTGTAAATAAAACTTCGAAGTCTCCTCTTTTCAAATGTGAGCTTTTTGAGGAAAGTGTTTAATAAATGTTTGCTTACTGATTGCCTGACTGATTGGATGAAATAAAGATGAATTCGTGAGCATAGAGAAGAAGCATTCATGAGGGCAAGAATCAATTTGTATTATAACAGAAAAGGAGACATTGGTCTCCCCTGGATACAGACCAAGATCATTAAGGCCTTTGCTATCCTTGTTTCTTTGTGAGCACAGAGTGGGTTTGACTGTGTAGAAAAAGATCCTTTTCTTTTCTGTTTTCTCCTAAAATCTTAGAAAAATAAGTTCAAGCATGAAAGAAACATAAGTTTGTGTAGAAGAGGGTTGAAAATCAAAATGGAGAGGAGGAGAAGGATGAAGCAGGACACCTGCAATGGTCAAGATACTTTGGCCCCACTCTTTCCCAAAGCAAAAAAAATTAAGATTAAAAAAAGAACCCAAGTTCTGATTGGCTTTAGGGTTTCAGACTAGTATTTTAGGGGAGAGAGAAATCTGCCTCTGCATCAGGAACCTGTACCAAAAAGCGTTCTTCAGGAGCAGGAAAAGTTGGGAGGAAAACACTTAAATGTGCTATGAGGTGCCTCCCTTACATGGTAAGCAGATAATCGAAGGGACAGGTAGTCCTGAGTTTAGTCTGTAAAATATTAACTCAAGGCGTCTTTGGACTTTTATGGAAGAGGTAGTGCAATCCTTAATCTGCATGAATTTATTTTTCAAATCAAAAACCTGGGTACATGCTGAATACGTGTCCAAGATTACCGTTTCAGCCATGGACCTCTCCCTTTAGGCTAAAATTGATGGGGATGGAATCCCTTACAAAGACTAAAGGAGTCTTCTAGACAAGAAAAGGCAGATAAATTATTCCTGCATAGTGATTGGGTCATCTCATAGATCTCCTGCCAATTTATCTCTTACCCCTATTCCCCATGAATTTGTACATCAAATGAGCATGAGACAAAAAGTTACATAGGTACATATGTGTGAACATCAAGAAGGGGGTCATCCAGCCTTCATGGTTGCCAACATGATTGTACCCCAAAAAGAAGATAGGTGAGCCCCTAAACCCATTACTGAGAGACCCAAACAAAATGATCATTTGCAATTGTTGCTCTTGGATAATTTCTGTTAGTGTCCAGGGAATATGACTGTAGAACAGCTAAATTTGTGTTGGGCATTTTCTTTTTTCAAACTAGATCTTGGAATGAGTGGAAGACAACCTTGATAATGTAGTTTGGACATTATGAATACTTGATCATGCCTTTCAAACAGATGAGCAGTGAAATTCTGGTGAACCTTTTCAATCAATATGTCGTAGATATAAAAGACATTTTAATTTTCTCTTAGCCTGAACAAGATCACATTATTCAAATGGGAGTACCAACTTAGTACCTTCATCATGGCTTGTATTGCAAGGCTGAGAAGTTTGATTATTATCAAGTAACTTTTTCAAGATTTATGCAAGGTCACAAAGGGTTATCGATGGCCTCTCTATGTGGGACCTGTCCAAGACTGACACTAGCAGACAAGACCTTGTGGCATTTTTTAGGCACAAAAAACATCTCTACACGTTCACTGTAGGGCTTTGAAAACTGACAGAATTCCTGAGTCTCAGGAGACAAAGGTATTTGAAGGTATTGCCAACAACTCAGAAACTGGAAGCCAGGTGCATGTTAAGTGTAGCTTCTGAGTATGGCTCATTCCCCACCATTTTAGGATGAGATTATGAATCTGATGCCTACTGTGAGTTCAGTCTAGCAATGAGAACCCAATCACCAAATAATTACTGGCACGGAGGATCAGCCAGACTCCCAGGCTTGTTTCAACCTTGCAGTTGGTACAGCAAACCAACTGGCTTGTGAGGTAATGAACTTGGAAGCTGATCCCCTTGCCTTTGTAGCCATGGCTTACTCAGTCATCATAGAAATCTGGAGGATAGAGTCCCCAGTTAATTGATGCTATAGCTTACAAATTCTTAACTATTTTCCATCTATTTCTGTGATTCAAAGTCACTTAGTATGGAGAAATACTTTTCTTCTGATACCTCTTTTCAAATTCCCATCCCTATCCCACTCATTCCTAAATCCCTCAATCCCTGTTCTGAACTCTTCACTTCCACTGTGCTCTCTGGAACTGTGCCCTCTGGAATTCATGCTCCAATATTAACAATCACACTGTTATCCTAGATCTCTTCATCTCACATTCTTTCCATCTTCTGGAACTCCTAGAAACCTGGTTCTCTCTTCAGAAGACATTTCATCACTGGCCATACTCTCTGGCATTGATTGGTAAATCCAGATCCTCCAAAAGCCGCCACCACTCTGAAGTCCTCCCTCCTTTGAGATTTGCTCCATCTAAATTCTTATTTCCATAATCTAGGTGTTTTTTTCCTTCCTTCCCAAGAGTTTAGAACCTGATTTACAGTCTGCCTTTTCAATTTAGTCCTCACCTTCATAAATGCAAATTTCAATTGAAGTTTAAGTTTCCTGGAAGTTCATCAGCTTACTCAGTTTCCATCACTGGTAACTTCATTCTGCCTCAGCCACCCACAAGGATATCATAGATCTTACCATTACCTATAACTGCCACATCTATAATCCTGAATTATGAAATGTTCTTCTTTGATCATATCATTCTTTCTTCTCATTGTGAATTCTAGGTATTCCATACCTATCTTCATCCTTGCTTTGGACTCTAATTTATCATAAAGTTGACTTAACTTTATACTGCCTTCCACCAATGAGTCCCTTCCCCATACTAATTTTTAAAAACATAGTTATCCATATATGTGCCAATCATCTAGATTACCCCCATATCTGCCTTTTCTATTCTTCCATGCTATGTTTGTGGACACTGCAGGGAAAGCCATATGGATCCATACATACTGAGTGCATCTATTACAAACTCATTATTTGTCTCAACTGATCCCTCACTCCTATAGGCAATCCTTTTATTCTTCCCTGATTGATTCTTTAGCACAACAGCAGATAAATAAATCTTGATTATAAAAAATCACCACTTCTCTATTTTCTTGTGCTTTACTATACCAAGAAAATCAAAATCACTGTGAGCTTCCTTACCTCCTCAGTATATCAAAACCCTTCAGTATCTCCACTCACTCTCACCTTCATTGCTCTAGTCTCCAGAGGAGAAGCAGCTCTTCTGGGCTTAGTCCCATATCATTTATATCTGGAAGCTGACGCTCCCACCCTCTCTTCAGTCTCTCCCTTTGTACTGAAAACATATTGAAAAAGTCAGGCTTCATTTGCCCAGGCCATCCCCCTGAACCTAATCCTTAACTTTCTTCCCTTTCATTGCCAAACTCTCAGAAAGCAGGATCACTTCTCATAATCCACTCAACTTCTCAAGCCTTGATAACCAGGCTTCTAAGTCCAGGACTCCACTGAAAGAGCTGACTCCAAAGTGACCAAAAATCTTTAATAGTTAAATCCAATGGCCTTTTGTTATTATTATTTTCTCTGCAGCTTTTATACTATTACCCATCCTTCATATGCTCTAACTCCTTCCTCATCTTCTATCGCCTCTCCCTTCTCTTCATTTACATTGACTTTTGTACATCAGAACTTCCTAAACTATTTCTACTCTAGACTCCTTTTCACCAGAGAAATGCTTACAAGATCCTGGGTAAATAGGTAGAGGAAATAGGTATACAAACCAAACACTTACTGATTGATAACAAATCATAATTTATTGACTCCCACATTCAGTTATGGAACTAGGGTCTTGAACCAGTTTAAGACCTGGGGACTAGACACCAGCCTCTTCATCAGCCTCCCTGTTTCTAGTCACTGCCTTCTAGCCTCTCCTTTACAAATCTACCAGTAATAGTCTTCTTAAAGCATTTCTGACTCCCTCCCGTCAAAAACTTTCATCAGTTCCTTATTGCCTCTAAACTACAAACTCCTAAGAACCCTTTACAAGTCTTCAAACCCCTCTACAATCTGATCCCAAGCTGCTACTGCTCATCAGCCAAACTCTAAGCTCTAATTGTTCTCTAAAATCTACACTTCTATCAATGAACACGATGCATTAGCATGCCATAACCTCTCCCCTGACCTGGCAAGTCCTCCTGCCTTCTGTCCATCTTTCAGAAGTCTTGTCTGTCTTCAAGATTTCTCTATGAATCCTCCCTTGACCCCCACTGCTCTGACTCTTCTTGAATTAGCTTGTATTTACCTATCCTTGTATATGTTGCCTCCCCATGATAGACACTGTAAGTTGAGGTCAGGGGCACTGCAAAGTGCTTTATAGATTTGATCCTCACAACTACCCTGGGAGATAAGTGCTATTATCCCCGTTTTACAGTTGAGGAAACTGAGGCAGCAGCTAAGTGACTTGCACACAGCCCCACAGCTAGGAAGTGTCTGAGGCAGCATTCAATGTGGGTCTTCCTGCTTTCGGGCCCAGCTCTCCACCTACCTACCATAGCTGGAGGACTGTGAACTTTCGAATGACATTTGAAGTCTAACTGCTCTTTATGTTGTGGAGACAAGACACTTTTCGAGTGGCTCTGGAAGGCGCTGTTGGGGTTGGAAGGAACTCCAAAAATAGATGGGGTTCAGCTACTCCCCATATACCTCCCTCCAAGCAGGCAGATAAACCAGGGGACTAAGCAGTTTCTGCCGTGCTACCTGGCACACTTACAGAAGAAAGGGTCCTGTTCCTACAAATGGCATCGCCTGCTAAAAATAAAGTGCTGTGTTCTGTCATTGGCTGTTGACCTTTTCAGGAATCCTCTGGGTTCTTCCCATGAATTCGGTTAGCAGATATCCCAGAGACCCAGCAAATGTTAACGGCTGGAACCCAGATGCTCGTCCTGCTGTCCACGATGAGATGACTCCGCGGCAGAACCCCTGCGGGGCCCACCACCACACACCAGTCTGGATCTTTCCCCTGCCCCAGGGCCACATCCCAAAGACTGCAGGATGCTTCTACAGAGACCCATTAGGGAAGCAATCAATTTGCAAACACTGACCAGAGGCAGGGAGCCCTGATAGACGTGGTCCCCAGGGTTGGCATCTGGAAGTGTTTAATCACTTTATTATTCCAGTTGTTTTAAGATATTAACATTCCAGGCATCCAGGGACAACTCAGCTGGCCATTCTGATGAGGACTAAGCTCAGGAAGACACGTGCTGGGAGAAAATCCTCCTCACGTGACTTCCAAGGTTCAGAAATAAGTCCTGCTTTTGCAGGAACAAAAATTATTTCCCTCATGAGGGGAAAAACATTTTTTTGACATCAACAAAATGAGTCAATTTTCCCAAAGGATTTCCATTAAATCTGTGAATTTAATTTTTTGTCCAAAAAATACAGACAAGTGTCCTGCCCTAAATATACATATACCCTTTAACCTACCTACCTCTCTTCTATCCCCCCAAAATCTCTTAAGCCTGTGGAAGAAACCAACATAGTCACAGCAATAGCACCCAAGTGGTACAGCCCTGTTCTTTGGGAAGGCTCTTTCTCTATCCTGGATTATTTATAGTGACATAGAATGATGATTTAATCATAGGCCTGCACTATATTAAGTCAGGAAGGAACCCTAAAAAACAAAGATAGCTGACATCTGTTTGGCATGTTAAGCTTTGCAGTGCATTGAACGCGATCTCATTTGACCCTCACAACTCCTCTAGGAGGCAACTTCCTTTTGCAGAGGAAACAGATTCAGAAAGCTGGTGACTTGCTCACAGGTAATAATGGCAAGAATGCACCAATTGGTTCACATTTGGTTTGACTTACTGGTCTGTTGATTGTCTAGACGTGGGGAGGTAATGGAGTCAATGCAAGCTAAACTTAAGTCAGACATACACCATCCCCCAGCCCAGTGAAGCATTTACTAGCACACTCCTGAGTGTGGGAAACTTGGATCCAAGTCTTCCTGTCGCTAAACCCAGAACTCTAGACACTACACCGTTTTACCTGTAGAGACCAACTAGTCCAACCCCGTATTTATGAATAAGAATACAGCCCAGACAGAGAAGGAAGGCCTCGCTGGGATGCACAGCCACAGCCAAGCCTGGACCTCTTGATAGCTAGTCCATTTCCTTGAGAAGCTCAAAGTTGCAGGGGGCCATGGAGAGAGAAGAAAATAATAGCCAAGGGATTGGGACCTGGCCATCCCCACCAATAGAGTGTTTCTGCTTATAGTTATTTGATTGGTTAACCGTTCTCAAAGTCTATTTACCTGAATAGGGAAAAAGCCTAAATCACAGGGTGAAGTTACAAGACTTGCAGGGGGGAGAGAAGATTGGGGGAGGAGAAGGAAAGGGAACCATGATATAAAAAGAATTCATCGATTGCAAGGCAAAAGGTGAACCACTGACAACCTTAAGTTCAATTCTCTGGCAAGAAGAGTTTATGAGCTCTTTGAGTGCTTTATGGGTTTTCCATATCTGTTTATGGACTACCTCCCTCACTCAATCAATAAGCACTTATTGTTACTCTGAGTGCATTTTCTGAATTTTCTGGGTGAAGAAGTAAAGGCTATCTGCTACTTGATTTGTATTTGTTACCTTTAGTGCTTATATGGAATTAGGGAACTCCCTTCACCCAAATTTTGAGGCACCTAGACATGAGCTATACCTACTTTATATTTTGCATATTTATCTGAAAGTAAGTTCTGGAATACCAGAGTTACCCAAAAGTGAGATACAGTCTCTGTTGGTGTCAGCATCTGATCAAACCCAAGCCTTGTGAGCCCAGCACTTTGGGGGACCCTGGGCCACAGTTCACATTATTGTTATTTGCTAGCTAGCTTTTCCCATCTTTTATACACTTTGATACTCTTCTGGGATTTTCATATGGCTCCAAGTCATAGAATAGTATAGTTTCCAAAGAATTAAGTTTGAGATCAACCAAAGGAAAAGTAAAGGGGTGCTAGTGGGCAGGAATACACTGGCAGCAACACATTATAAATTGAGAAATTATACAGAAGTGTCATCATCAGGGAAATGTGTAACTAAAAAAACAGATGGGCTGATGACATGGAGAACTGACAGGCAGCTCACAATCCACTGCCGTCCACGAAACACCAAGAGAGCCCCTGGCACAAGGGGCTCCCTGTGACAGAGAAGGGGCCACATCCACACGGGATGGGCACCATGCGACCCGCAATAATTGAAAGACATGTGTAAGATTATAAATCCATTGGAGTATTGTTGTGGAGCATGTAAGAGAAATAAGTGACACACTGCCATCCTCAGTGAGCTTGCAGTACACTTGGAAACGAAAGCTACACAAATAGGAAACAGCTATAAAAACAGCAAAGTGAGTAAACGAGTGTGGAATTATGGGAGAGAAGGGGTGCTTCCTTTCCCTCCCTCCCTCTCTCTTCCTCTCCTCCCTCCCCCATTTCCTTCCCTTTCTGTCTCCCTCCTTTCTTCCCTCCCTCTGTGTGTCTTTCTCCCCCTTTTCACTTTTTCCCTTTTGCCCCATCTCCCTCCATCTCTACTCCCCTTCTCTCCCTCCTCTCTCCTTCCCCATAGATCCCTTTTCTCTTTCTCCCCATCTTTCTCCCCCTTTTCTCTCTTTTTTTCTCTCACTTCCTCACTTCTCATTGATATCCGACTTGAGCCCCTGATCGATATGGTGGTGGGTCTTACAATTAACTTTGTTAGATACAAAGTTGAGTGTAGTGTCCGGACTGGCTCTCTGGAGGACCTCGGGACCAGCCTTGGTCTAAGTGGAGGAGACGAAGGAGGCAGGAGAGCCAGGAGATGGTCAAAGATGGAATCTGTGTGTCATTTCCAGTTCTCTCAGCCCTTAAATACCTGTGTGATTACATCATTACATCACACTAAGTATGTGTGAAGTAGAGAACCATTGTCTCATCCATCACACTATGAGCTCACCATAAGCACCCTGCTATAAGTATCCCTTGCTTCAAGTAGAACACAGATTTTGTCGGCAGGTTTCCTCTGGGCTGCAGGGTCTTATACCTTACCCAGAGTTCTCCCACTATCTGCGGCGTTCTACAGTTGAGTCCTTTGTCCAAAAAAAAAAAAAGAGCTTCCCATATCTGGGTCTGTACCCTGATCTTTCTAATGATCCATCCTTTTCAACCAACCAATCATCAGAAGGCATTCCTATCATTGAGGACCAATCAGAGGAATGAACTCATTGTATCCTCCCAAAGTAGCACTGTATCCAAAGATTATCTCAGGAGGGCTTGTGAACAGGTCTAGTTTAATGGGAACTATTCTCTTCCAACAAAGATCCATAGCCGCTGAATCTCATTGAGGTGATTCAGAAACCAACCAAACTGACTGGCCCTGTTGCACTCTTTTTAAACTCATCTCCTAGTAAATATTTAACAACAGAATCAGGGAGAAAAGTGGGAATTGAAATCTGTACAGGACATATTTTTACATTTAATCTGCATCCCTAAGATTTTCTCCAACACTTTGAGTGATTCAAAGTTGAGTGTTCAACTCCACAGGACAATAAACCAAACCCTGTAGTATTTGCTAATTTCAGAAGTATACGTGCTCATATTAAAATTTTAATTATCAGCCAGCTATTCCATAACTTTCAGCATATAACTCTCTATTGGATCATAAACTCTAAGGCAAATAAGGGCAGTATCTCGTCTAAACTTTGTCTCACCAAATAGTTGCTCATCAACCATTTAACAAGTGTTAAAGCTTCTATTTGAATACTATAACTAAACCTTGCAGGCTTGGATTTGACTCAAAGAAGCTTTTTGATCAAAATAAATTCAATTAATTAAATTCAAAGGTTTTTCTTTAAGTCTCATGGGAGAGTTAAAATCACAAATGCAATCGGAGAAAATCCTAGAAATATATCAGTTGGAGCCAAATGTCAGTGGTTAGCATGGGGCCCAACAAATCTTTGGTAATCTAAACTCCATTTCAGGTTCAGATGAACTTCTAGCAAGGAAAAAATACAGAAAGCTTTTCATAGTGTGCAAACTCGTTGCATTAGAAAGGATATTAGGGTTAGAGAGAGAACCTGATTAAAATCCTACTATAGGGGCCATCCTAACTCTCAGAATATGCTCTTGTGATGTATGTACAGTATTTGGCACACAGTAAGAATGGAATATTCACTGGCTGAATTTATTCATACCCATGAACAATGATTCAGATAGTCTGAGAGGACATTTGGGGCAAAAAGAATAGATTGAACAAGAATGCAAAGAATTAAATATGGCAATGCTTAGGAGACAAGGCTAAGAGTCCTATTAAGGAGGAAGAGAAGGAAATAATGTAGCATACAATCAATGGGAATCAGGAAGACTCATCTTCCTGAGTTCAAATCCTACCTTGGACATTTATTAGCTGTGAGACCCTGCATAAGTCACTTAATTCTGTTTGCCCCAACTTCCTCAACTGCAAAACAAACTCATTGAAGGAAATGGCAAACTACATCAGTGTCTTTGCCAAGAAAACACCAAGTGGAGTCACAAAGTCGGATATGATTGAAATGATTGAACATCCACCACCAAAACTCAGAAATTCCCCTCATCTTCTCCTCCCCTGTCTCATTTTAAGACAGAGAATTCCTGAAGATGCTAAACCTTTTGTTCCCTCTGAACATTTTGATATACATTTGGATAGAAAAAACAGAACCATTTTAAAAGATCACACCCAGCGATTTTCTTTCAGGCATTCATATAAATGCCACCTCATTCCTGTTAGTGACCAGTCATGCAAGATTAGCCCCGTATCCGTTTTTGATAGATTTCCTAGACTCACTCCTAAATCAGAATTGCTGTTGCTGTTATTCATTCCTTTCAGTTGTATTCAACTTTTCATGACCCCATTGGGGTTTTCTTAGCAAAAATACTGGAATGGTTTATCAATTTCTTCTCCAGCTCATTTTTCAGATGAGGAAACTGAGGCAAACAGGGTTAAGTAACTTGCCCAGGGTCATACAGCTAGGAAGTGTATGAAGTTGAATTTGAATTCAGATTTTCCTGACTCCACACCCAGCACTTTATCCACTGCAACACCTAGCTGCCTGACTTTACCCTATTCAGTTTTATGTAGGTAGTCTCTGTACATTCAGGATATAAGCTCTGTCCTTTGAATCTCCCTCCAGCTGAACCAATCCCTTACAAACCAATCCCTCACACTTCAGAGGTAGGTATTTAAATCAACTGGAGCATAAAATATGGTATAAAAGTGTCAGACTTGGACACCTGGGTTTAAATCCCCCTTCTTTTTCACCTCTTTTTTTTTCACTTCTCTAAGCTCCAGTTTCCTTTTCTATAAAAAGAAGAAATGATATAGTCTGTACCACAAAGGGCTGGTGCCAGGCTCAAGTAAGATAACATATATAAAGAGCTTTGTAACCCTTAAAGGACTATGTCAGTTCTAATTATTTGACTGGAGTAAGCAAGGGAGTGAGATTATGAAAGTCCAGTTGTAGGAGTTTTGGAACGGGGAGAGCTGGGTCTGGAGAAGCAGGTGGGAGGGTCGTTGTGGCATTTCAGATACAATATGGCAGCAGCTCCTTCAGTGCAGGACTCCAGTAGACCCGCTCAGAGTGCTCAGGGTTAGCAGCTCTAAATATATGCCATTGTAAAGTTCACATTTCATCTTCAACTCAATTGTTGTGTTTTAGATTTTTACACTTAAAAAGTCTGGAGAGAATATAGATGTGGAGTCAACAAAACCAAGGTTAAAAACCCCATTTCTGATACTTAAGGGTAGTGTGACTCACACACAACTCACATTTTTTATCCTGAGGTTATTCATCTGTACAAATTTATATAATAATATCTACATTATCCACCTCACAGGATTATTGGAACAAATGAGAAACGACTTTACTCACTGTAAGATCACAGATTTAAACATAGAAAGGCCTCAGAGACTATATATTCCAACCCTTAATTTCATAGTTGAAGGACCTCAGGCCCAGCTTAGCCAGGATTATTTAAGAAATATCATAACAGGGATTTTAACCTAGGACTTCAGATTACAATTACACGCCTCTCATTCCCACATGTGAGTTGTAATAATAACTGTTGTTCTCCCTAGTTAAGCAAGCATGAACTGCTTTTCACTGGAGGGTGTCATTACTTCTGTCTCTCCAGAACCAGCCCTCCTCCCTGGCCATGCTGGACCTGCTGCATGTGGCTCGTGACATTGCCTGTGGCTGTCAGTATCTGGAAGAAAACCACTTCATTCACCGGTAAGTCAGAGGCATCTGCTAGGTCTTGCCTGCCATTGCCTCAGGTAGTCTCATCTTCATTATGCTGTGAGAGCACCGACCTGCCCAAATTGGAAAGAAGGAACACTTGTCCCTTTCTTTGCCCAAGGGGCAAGCTGCAAAAAACAAGGATATTTTTCTTAATCAACCAGGGATGTGTTTTCAATGACTGCTGAATCCACTGAGACTTAAGCTTCCCCATCTGTAAAATCAGCAACATAATTTTGATTCCAATGGTAGAAATGGAAATGATTTATTCTGGGAACCTTGGTTGTGTTATTGTATCCTGCATAGGAGGGGGAGGGAAGAAGGTTCAGCTGTTGATATTCATGGCAGGCTCAAATATTATAGGACTTTGGAGGGAGAGTGAAATGGAATTCAAGGTTTCCAAAATTGTGCAATCTGTGAAGATAAGAACTATTTTCTTTACTTCATAAATCTCATTCTCTCCCTATCAAAACTTTATTTTAAATGCGTGACTAAAGGTTATCTGGATTAGGGACCCCATTGAAATACGTACCATGTTACACTCGTTCCTTGTATGTATATTGTCTTCTTGTCTGGAGGTCTGAAGTTAGACTTAAAAGCAAAATGAATTAATGGATTTTTTCAAAGCTTATTCAATCATTTTATAAGTTAAAATTCACTATTCTCTTAGTGGGAAATACACATAAATCCATATACAGATTCAGACATTTAAGTATTATGGGGCTGCTCCCCTGCCCCAAACCTTCCCACCCGCACACCCTAACAAAGATGCCTGCCCTTAATGGATACTTAGAAATTTTACTATACAAAGTGTAAGCCTGAAGTGTTCAGACAAGACTTTCCTCACCAATAAAGGGTATGATGACAAGATGCTCTCAGGCCTTCTATGTCCCAAGTCATCATTTTTCCCATCAATGAGGGTCTTATGCAAATATTTCAAGCTTGACCCTAAATTGTTAACATTGTGCTTGACTACCTTATTTTTAAAAAGGGCATTGACAGGCTGTAATACATCCAGAGAAAGGTGATAATGGAGAGGACTGTCATATGAGGATCAATTCAAAGACTTATTTTATACTGCACAGCTTTGGAAAGTAATGGGCTTCCCCTTCCATAGAGGCTTTCAAATGAAGTCTGGATGAAATTTGTTAGTGATATTCATAGATATTATACTTAATCAGGAAAAGTTTGGACCAGATGACCTCTGAGCTTCCTTACAAATTCAAGATTCTCTGGGGGTTTTTTTGTTGTTTTTTTTTAACTCTGTCATCTAGTCTTATCCCCTATCTTCATCCTGGCTGGCTTCATCTTAAACAGTCCAGACACTGGATCAAACTTCACAGACTAGGGAGTCCTTGAAGTCCCTTTCCTTCCAACTCTAACAATCTATGATTCCAACACCCAGTCAAGAATTCCAATTCTCACTAGATTTTATATTCTTTCCTTCAGAATGCTCTTCCATCTAAAACCTCTCTCAAAACTAAATCCTTAGAGAAAGAGTGAGGTACAAGTCACCATGCTTCATGGAATTACTATGAAGAATCCCAGGGACCTCAAAGATCATCCTCCCAACCAAAGTGGAAATCCTTTTGATAAAAGCCCTGATGCTCTAATTGAGCATCTGACCAGGGTATACAGCACCTTGTAAGTTAACCCAGACCATTGTGAAGTGTTTCTAATTGTTAAAACTTTGTTATAAAGAGACCAGACTTTACCTGGTTACATCTTAGTTCTTCCCTCTAAAGCTATTCAGAAGTTAGAGGTGCAGTCATAGCTACATACCCTTTGATTTATTGTTCTGTTCACTGTCTAGACTTAAAAGGTTCATAATATAGATTAAAATTTAAAGTATGTACATACATTCTTCCCTTGATATCAAAGTTGCTAAACATTTACAGTATATTCTGTATTATTCCCTAAGTTTTCCTTGAACTCAGGAGAAGTTCCATAGAAGGTTTAAGGAATGAAGTCATCACCACCTGGAAGCTTGGGGACTAGAGTATAACAACAACTGGTATTTGTGTTATATTTTATTGTTCATGAGGTGCTTCCCATCCATTATCTCATTTGAATCTCAAAACACCTCTGAGTCTACTTTCTCCTTCACAACACTGTCTTGTTCCCTCTAAATATCCTCATGCTGTTCCCCACAGGGCATTCCCTATTCCATCATGTCCTTTGTCATCTTCAAATGAACTTTGGTTTGTCGATATCTTTGCCTCCAATGAGGTGGTCAGAACTGGAATATTTAAGATGTGGTCTGGCTGATGCAGAATAGTTAGATCATTAACTTCCATTATCTAGACACTAAATGCCTATTAAGAGCCTTTAAAATGTGTTAGCTTTTTTTTTTTTAGTACCCTTGTATAACTCTGGGTTTATAATGAGCTTGTGGTCAACCAAAATTTCAGGGTTTTTTTTCATACAAAACCCCAACATGCCCTAAATACTATAATTCTGTAATTGTGTTTCTTAACCCTATACATACAGCAGTTCTCTGCTACATCTAACCTGGCCCAACTGAGATCATTTTGAGTCTTGATTCCATCATCTCTCCTATTAGCCATCCTTCTCAGCTTGGTGCCATCTACCAATTTTACAGGCCTGCCTGTTCTTTGTCTTCATCCAAAACACTGAGGAGAAGAGAACCAAAGGCATGGCCCTGCCACGCATTAGAAGCCTCCCTACTGGTTGCCTTTAGTCCATTAATCCACACTCTTAGTTCAGCCAGCAGGGAATCCACTTTACTATACTATCATCCAGCTTGTATCTCTCAATCTTGTACACAATATCTCTCAAGACATACTTTGCCTCGGATGTTGAAAAAAAAAAAACAACAACAACAAGATGTTGTCCACGATTTCCCAGCTCACTAATCCTTTGAAAAAATCCAGAAGTGTGGCTGTGGGGAAATGAGGATTCTTGGTTAACCAGTTAGCACACAGGGGACTTGAGTCAAAAAGAACCTCAGAAGCTACCTAGTCCAACTTGACTTGAGCATCCTCTTTATGATGTCCCTAACAAGCAGCTACCTAGCCTTTGTTTAAAGATTTCTGGAGAGGAAACACGTATTACTTCTAGAAGCAGTCCATTCTACTTGAATTTTTGGAACATCATCTTTACATTATAGAAGTCTGTTTGCCACTTTAATTTTTTTTTTTATTTTCAAATTACAGCAAAGATAGTTTTCACTCTTACAAAACCTCGTGTTCCAAATTTTCTCCCTCCCTTAAACAGCAAGTAATCCAATATATATTGAATATGTGCCCACTCACAGCATCTTGTTCTGCTGATGTCAAGCAGAAAAAGCCTTCCAAATACTTGAATAAAACTCTCAGGTCATACCTACAACCCCTTAAGCCTTTTCTTCTCCCAGCCAAAGATCCCTGGTTCTTTCGGTTAACAGTATGTTCTCCAGTTTTTTCATCATCTAGTTGCCTTTCCTCCTAATATTCTCTGACTTGTAAACATGTTTCCTAAAATGTGACATCTCATACTGAAAACTCCAACTGGCCAATACTCCAAACTGGCCTAACTAGAGAATACAGAGAGGCTATCACTTTCCCACCCTCCTCTGGGCCCATTAGCTTTATGGAATGCTATATCAGGAATGTTGACTAAAATAATCAGATTTATTTTTTTTCCAGAGGGATTGCTACTACTTTCTTTACTAGTCTAGTATTCAAGTATCCCCAGCCCTTGACCACACCCTGCCCAAAAAAAAAAGCTCTTTCACACCTTCTCAGACTTCTCTTGGACATTCCTCTTCTTACATTCCGTGTTCCAGTCAAATTAAATCACTGGTCATTTCCCAATAGCGTCTAATCATCTTCATCCTTTGAACATTCATGCAGGCCTTAGAATATCCTTATTACTGATTTCATCTTGTTGAAATCCTTCTCTTCCCTAAGACTCATTTAGGTGCTTCCTTTTCTCTGATATCCCACCTCATCCTACTCCCATCTCTAGCAGGAAGTGATTCACCCCTCCTTAGATCTTCCTAGAAGCCTTATGTCTGTATTTCTTTAGCCCCTGACCTATTTTACCTGTGATATGTGTGTATAAACATGCATACACAACCCATTTATATGCATTTGTGTATGAGATGTGTATATAGACATACATATATATGCGTGCAATGTGTATGTATATATCATCCCCTCTATTTGATTGTCAGGATCTCAAGAACAAGGACTCTCTTTTTTATACTCATGGCATTTAATGCAGTGCTTTGTACACTGTGCATTAAAAATACATGTTGAATGAAATTCAGTTTTCATCTTTTAAGCAAATTATTCTAAAATTAATATTAAGCTTATCATTCTGTAGCTGGCATCTACCTTTTTCCTTTTCTTGAAAATCCAGACGTTTTTTCTCATATCTAATATACTATTTCTTCCATTCCCCATAAATTCAAAAAGGTTACTACCAGTGGTTCCATAATCACATCATGACAAGTGATTCATATGAGCCTAGGGACTTGAATTCATTCAAAGTGGTTATTATTTCCTTTTGCATTTCAATTCCCCCAACTCATGCTGAATCTATCCTTTCCCCTTCAAAGACTAATGGAACAAGGAAGACATTCTCCTTAATAGAGAATATGGAAGCAAAATATGATTTGAGTAGTTCCACTTTTCTCTGTCATCTGTTAACATTCTATTATATCCCTGGATGGTAAGCTTATTCTTCCTGGTCCTTCATGCTCTTTTTTAAAAAATCCTTTACTCATTTTTTCCCTTTACTCATCTTTAGAATTTTCTGTAGGCTTTAGTCTAGACACCATTATAGAGTATGCATTACTATTTTCTGTCATCCTTATTTACAGACCTTTCCATCTTTTTATAGGACCTTTAAGGGTTTGAACTGAGAGCATCCTGTGCAGCTATATTCATTTCTTTAGCTGCCTCTTTCTTTTATCATCTTCAGTGCTTGGATACTGATAATTTTTAAAGTATCCCATCCTTCTTGAGCTAGCTTCTTTTTTAGAATCTCCATAGAGTCATCCTATCTATTCTCTGATCTTTTTTGAAATCTGCTTTCCTAAAGTCCATAGCCCATGTCTAATGAAATCCAGCAACCTCTTCCTTTGTTATAATAAACTCTATTTTTCCAAAGGTTCAGGACATTGGCACATCTCTGACCAAATTCTTCTTTGCTGGCTACAAAATAAGATGAAAGTAGCAATATTCCTTATGGGATCCTAGACAAATAGGACAAAGGCTTGGACTTCACTGAGTCTCTCATTTCATGGATATATATATATATATAAGCTGTATTGGCTCGGCTCCTCCCCGTGAAGGAACTGCTTGGAGGGAAGATTAAGGAAAACTTAGCAGTTGCAGTCAAATGTGATTCATGAATTCACATGGAGTGACCATATAAAGCCAAAGATAACGTGTCATTTCCTTTGTATCTTTTCTCCTGCTATAAATGCATTTGGTAGATGTACCTGCAGGTACAGAAATGTTTTCTTACTCAGATCGATGCTTATGAGCAGTTCAGTAACTTTCCCCCCTTTTTCCTTATCCCTAAAGAGTCAAACAAGTTCTAGATTTTTTTTTTTTGTTGCTGTTTGTTGAAGAGACTTGCCCAGGGCCACACAGCTAGGAAGTGTTAAGTGTCTGAGACCAGATTTGAACTCAGATCCTCCTGACTTTAGGGCTGGTGATCTTTCCACTGTGCCACCTAGCTGCCCTCTACAATCTATTTTCCTGACCATTGGATTTAATTTGCAATTCCAGGCAGGGATATTTGGGCCTTACACAGGTACTGACTCATTTTCCAGAACTGTACATTTTCCCCACATATCCAGCTCATCCCTTTCCATGGCCTCTTCTCTCTTTCAAAGTCATAGTTTTTAACTGAAAGAAATGATGATATTCCTGTGTTCCAGAGGCCATGACTTTCCTTCTCATAAATTTAAAGTCATTATAGACACATATTCTAGATTTCTTCAGGTTGTATCATTTATTTCTACATATATTAGTCGTTTTACAAGTATTAGCAGGGAGGAGTACAGTTGATGAATTTTAGCAGGTTCTTAATCATATCAAGGAAAATTCCAGATTAGCCTTGGTGAGATGTCTGTATTTCTGCCTCCCTATCTCACAGCAGAATCATAATTATTTGAAAATATGACAACCCAATATTTTCTTCTCAGTGTTTCATAGGCTTAACTCCTTTGACCTTTCTTCACGGATCTGTGGGACCAAGGAGATGAAGGGATTTCTGTATAATGACAAATTAAAAAAAAAAAAAAGAGGACTTCAGTGAGTCAATTTGGAAAGGTGATATGATTGAAGTCTACTGAGGCAAAAAGAATAAAGATGGGGTAGCCTTAGACTTATTTAGTCAATCCTAGAGCACTCTCACTTAGAAACACTGCCTGAAGTAAAAAGAAATGGCTTTAGACAAATGGAGAATAATATTGCTTTATGTAGTAAAGGCAGACAACATGAATGAAGAGCTGCTGTTGGAGTAGGAAAAACTATGCTTGAATGTCTCAATGACCCCAAGTGATTCTAAGACTGATGGACAAAAGATCTGAAACTCCTAAACAGGAAATTTCTTCACAAGAGAGCCCCATTCTAAAGAAATTGTAGGACAGAGCAATTACTTTACCTGGTGGGTAGTAAATATAGCTTAAAATTTTGATTTCATGGACAATACATCTAGAAATGTATTTAACTAAAGCTAAAAACTTTTAGAGAACATTCCTGATTTTGAAGGGTCAATATCCTGGAAAACAACTGCAATTGTGCTCTTCTATAAAATAACCTTTGGTTCCATTATTTTTAGTTCATTTTTTAATCCCATTGGACACATCTTTTCTAGTGCTAATACCCTTTAAAAGTTGCTAAGCCCCCAAATGTAATCTCTCATACTGAAGTATATTCTAGGAATGCTGGACAGAGGAACAAGCTTTCTGGACATGAGATGAGGAAGAGAAATTAATCTTTGTGTGTATATTCTCTTTTCACTTAACTGTTTAGGAAACTAGATCTTGTTTCTCTCTCTCTTCCAGGGATATTGCTGCTAGAAACTGTCTCTTGACCTGTCCTGGACCAGGCAGAGTGGCCAAGATTGGAGATTTTGGAATGGCTAGGGATATCTACCGGTGGGTAACAACCATTATTAACCTTCCATTAACTACAAACATATGCCCAATTTCCCTTGCAATGTGTGGGTAGACTCAATAAGGCTGTCACTGGACTGCTGGGCCTGGAATAAGGAGCTCTGGGGTCAGATCTTGGAAATGCTGCAGATGTTATCCCACTTTTACAGAGAAGGAAGCATATTTATCAATAGTCACAAAACTAGTATATTTCAGAGTCAAAATCAAAGCCCAACAATCTTACCACTATCCCTTTTTCTTATAAAGCTAGCAGGGTAGCTGCTCCTAAGCATGCTTGCTTAGAAAGAAAAAAGATGTTCCGTGCTCTGTTGATTCTTTAAATTTTTCATATGTAAGCTATGGAAAATAGTGGCCAGAGACCCAGCATCAAAACCTAGTGTTGCTATTACTTTTTAAACAGCTTAACAAGTCACTTTGTTATACACAGTACATTTTTTGTCAGCTAAAACGCTAAGCACTTTGAGAACAAGATTTTGTTTTTATTTTTGGATTCACTAAAGGATAGTTCCTGGTACATAGTAGGTGGGTCATAAATACTTCTCACCCCATTGGATTATCAACAAAATAATCATCATCAAGAGAACCAGAACCAAAGCTAAGACTGGGTTAAGTAAGATGAATGGCGTTGTAATAGTACATCGTTGACAAGTGTAACAATTTGTAAGTTCATTTGAGAAAAGGAGTATAGAACAGTACAGGAGTAGAGAGCTCATTCATTCAAGTCTGGCCTTGGACAAATCCCTTACCCTGTTTGTCTCAGTTTCTTCATTTATAAAATTGGGATAACACTAGTACTTATCTCCCAGGAGTGTTGGAAGGAAAATTTATTTGAAGTGCTTTGCAATCCTTACAGTGTTATGCATTGTAGTTGCTGCTGTTCTTATATCACTACAGTGATGCTGTTATGGTAGCCATTGTATTTAAAAGTTTTTATGTTTATAATTAGTTGCCAATTATCTAACAGTGAGTTGTCAAAAATAATTTTGTTGCCCATCCCACACTACTTCCCCTGCTAAGACTTGCTTAACTGATTGAGTAGTGTGAGGGTACCTTCTACCACATACCTTGACAATTTTTTACAGTGAATATTTATGGACAATTTTATTTATCCAAGCAACACATTCATTAAGCACCTACTGCATGTAAAGCCTAATGCTATAAGGGATAAGAAGATATTAAAACAGCTCTTACTCTCAATTATCCTACTCTGAACAATCTGATGTAGCTCATCGAAGCTATGCTTATTTTTAAATAGCTTTTTATTTTTCCAAATATATGCAAAGATAAGTTTTCAACATTCACCTGTGCAGTATCTTTTGTCCCAAATTTTCCCCTCTTTCCCACAGATAGCAAGTAATTTAATATAGGTTAAACATGTGCAATTTTTCTAAACGTATTTCCACATTTTTTCATGCTGCATAAGAAAAATCAGATCAAATGGGAACAAAACATAAGAAAAAAAACAAGTAACAAAAATGGTGAAAATACTATGCTATTATCCACATTTCCATCACATACTGAAATTAAGGGTCTACTTATTAAAAGACTTTAGTGATATTTTAAGACAATAACAAAATAATAGACAAAATCCAAAGGGGGAACAGCCCCTAAACCTTTGTTGAAGCTGGTATTTTCTTCTTCCATCTGATTTTTTCAGTTATTCCTCTTATGAGTCTTTTTGATTCAACTAATGATTTTAACTAATGATCTTTCCTTCCCTCAACCAAGCCTCCAATCCCTCATTAAATTTTTATTTCTTAATACTCTGTCAAGTTTGTTAGTTAAAGTCTCTGCTCAATTCTCTGGCTAGAATGACTTGTTTTCTTCTTCTGTCCTACAGTGCAAGCTACTACAGGAAGGGAGGATGTGCCATGCTTCCAGTCAAGTGGATGCCTCCAGAGGCCTTCATGGAAGGGATATTTACATCCAAAACGGATACCTGGTGAGTAATCCTCCTTGCCCTCTTTTGAATATCATTGATTATATGCCTTGAATGAGTGAATCACAGACTACCAATTGATCATAAGGATCTAGGTTAGCAAAGAATGGAGCAGATATTTGAGCTAAATGTGTTCACAAGCAATCTCAGATGTCTCCGTTGGGCATTATTGACTGATCCTGTTTAAAGCCATGAGTTGGGTTGTTAGAATGAGAGGACCCGGATGCAAATAATCGCCCTGCCTCAGATGTTTATTATCCATGAGACCTTTGGCAAATTACTTAACCATTTTAAGTCTATTTTCTAGTTTGTTTTTTAATGAAATGACCTCCGAGATTCCTTCCAGCTCTCAAAAATATGTTGGGCCAGGGACATTGATGGTTTCAGGATGGTTAAATAAATTTGATTTCTTATTATTGATTTATTATTAAATAAATATGATTAAATAAATTACACCAAAATCAGATTTCATACACACACATTTTTCTGCTGCACATGAATGAGTGATAGGAGGAAAATAAGAATTTTAAATAGAATTGAAAGGTCTGGCATGGTGAAGAGGAAAGGATGTAATCTGTAAACTACAGAGGTATGTGACTCTTAGAAGCCCCCTAGTACTCAGCAAAATTTCAGTTTTCTCATCTTGTAAGCGGCACCATTTGGATGGCCAGAGTAATGTAATTTATAATTTATTCTCTCTCTTCTTTGTGTTTGAAAACTCCTAACTTCACTCACTTAGGTCCTAAACTAATCCTAATTCAACATTTCAGTTCCTTTCAGGAGCACATGCTGCCAATTGTCACTCTTTTTTCTTCAGCCTCTTTTGCTTTGACTCAAACTCCAGATCTTGTAGTCAGGGCTACAGTGAAAAAGTTTCTCATGCAAAGATTTGCACTTTGTTTATCCCATACTGGGCAGTTTTACAGATAGAGGTAGTTGAAAGACAGTGAACAGATAAAAGAGTCAAAAAGGCCAGAATTCACATCTGGCCTCAGATGCTAGGGCCCAGGGGCAGGAGAAGAGAATGCAAATCATAATCCTTTGCCTCAGCTTCCTCATCAATAAAATGGAGATAACAGGATTAACATAATGATCCATGAGATAATGTGTGTAGTGCCCTGGAAATGCTATATGAGTGTTAGCTGTTATTATGGTGATGATTTAGTGACCTCTAGCCCACATTCTCATTTGCCACATTCAGATTTAGGAATGCTCGGGCACCTCAATTTCCTCTTCTTCTTTTTCTCCAGACATGGAGAGTGAAACTAAAATTATCAGCTTAGTCCATCAGTAGGCATGCATTAAGCACCAGCTGTGTGCTGGGCACTATGCTAGAATTACAAAGAAAAGCAAAGAGTCCCTGTCCTTAAGGCTCCCAGTTGATGGGACTGCAAGCATCCCAATTTCCTTTATGTCCCCAGTGAGAGAGGGACAGCAAGGGGAAGAAAAGAGAAAGAAAAATGTGCTGCAAGTTAACTAGCAAATGCTAGGCCAGCTGCAGAGTTGGAAGATGTCCAGTAGTTCCATCTCTGGAACCAAGGGCCTCAGCTTCAGCCTTCTCTTCTGAAGAGGGGAATGGCATTTCCCTCCTGCCCTTTCAAGGGTCATAAAGCACCCAGATTCCTTGAGAGAAAGCTCGGATCTGAGCAGAATGTGGCAGTTTTAAATGCTCCAGGCCAAAGCACTGTGCAGCACAAATCCTGGCTCTTTCTCCCATTCTGTATGGGGCTCCAACTCTGAGCCCAGGAAACTGGAGTCCACAAGGCCACCAAGACCATTTACCTTCAGAGAGACATTACCAGAAGGCTGGCCACAGGGTGATTAACTTTTAAAGATAACTTTTTGGCCAGAGAAACATTCAAAGACATTTCAAAGACATTTCACACCAATTAGGGTGGGGAAAGGCTATGGTTTCTCTTAGGAGGAAGAGGATGAAATCATGACTCTTCAAATAATTAACACATTTATGAAAACACGGTACCTGACTAAGTATAAAGCCCAAAGTAGACTCTACTTGTTCCAAGGTTAACTGCATCCTCTGCTCTCTGTTCAGGTCCTTTGGTGTGCTTCTTTGGGAGATATTCTCTCTTGGATATATGCCATACCCAAGCAAAAGCAATCAGGAGGTCCTGGAGTTTGTCACCAGTGGAGGACGGATGGATCCACCCAAAAATTGCCCTGGGCCTGTGTATGATACCCTCTACTAAGTATAATTTTTCTCTTAAAAATCTATTTAATTTTAAACAGAATTTAAAAACAACTCTGTATTTAAAACCAAAGCTTTAAAAAGTACTCTGCTCTTCTTTGTTTCCCAAGAGAGATCAGAGTAGTTGAAACAAAACACTGTACTTGAATGGATGAATGGGGAAGAAAAATATTTATTAAATGACGAATGAATATGTTCCAGGTATGATACTAAAGGCTGGGAATACATAACAGAATCAACAACAAGAAACAATGGGGCTATGGACTCACCAAGAATGCTGGCAGCTGAAATCAAATGTTTTGTGCGATATTCTCTGGAAAAATTCCAAGGAGTTAGGGGATGTGGGGGGCAGCCCTCATTTAGGGAAGTTGTAAATGAGGGTACTGAATTCCAAATCCTTCCTGATCTCATTCCACCCAGCTGTACCCGTCTCACAGGTCACTATTCCCTGACCCAACAGCAGAGGGCAGCATGGGACGGCTCTATGTTCCCTTTCCAGGGAACTCTGGGTTTTGCTGCTCACAATTCCTTTTCTCGTTTTCCTGGCAGGTACCGGATCATGACTCAGTGCTGGCAGCACCTGCCTGAGGACCGGCCCAACTTTGGCACCATCTTAGAGAGAATTGAGTACTGTACCCAGGTACCAACTAATTTGTTTTTACCTTGATGGACGTTCCCTCATCTAATGTCAGTAAAACTTCTGAGAACAAAATTGAGAAATAGGAAATGTATATTTTAGGTGATTTACAATAACCAGAAGTTAATGTAAATGATCTCTAAAGCAGACTTGTAAAGAGAAATGTGGTATGGAGAAAGCAAATACAAATGACAGCATCTGTTTCTGCATCCATTCAGCCAATAAGAGTTGGGAGGAGGTGAGCAGGACATGGGGGGATGGTACTGACATGGCTCATTAAGAAAGGGGGATACACTGGCCTGGCCTGGCCATCTTTGGGCAGAACTGGTTCATAAGGAAGAGGGGAAATCGACAAAAGCCTTCAGTACATAAGACATACCTCTGGGAGTCTTTCCTCACTGCAAAGACATTCTGAAGAAGGGGCAAGAGGGGATTAGGGCATGTCAACGTCTCCCTGTCATTCCTCAGGGGCAGAGGAGGAGGGTGAATGTGCAATACGATATTCCACCTACAATCAAGGCTGCATCTGCTAAATGATCACCTAAGCCTCTACTCAATCCTTCTAGGAGCATGTTTGAATGCCCCAAATATTGCTGGATTTACAGAGTACTGTGCTTGCTCCGTGACAAACAAATACAGAAAATAATCCCTGCCTTCACGAAGTATTCAGTCTAGCAAGAGAGAAAGGACAGGTCCGCTATAATCCCTCAGGCCTCTTGGAGACTAACCAATTTTGTCTTAAAAGTATCTAGACCCTTCATTGTGATCTTCCTCCTCCCGACATTCTCTAGAGTTTGTTCACGTTCTTTTTAAAGAATGGTCTTTACAACTGAGCAGAGCATTTCAGAGTCAGTCAGTCTTCTCAGTAGGGTCTAAGGGAATATTACTTCCCAGTTACCTGGACAGTCTTAGTCATCAGTATAGCAGCATCCTCACCTGACATGTAGGTGATTTTTGAGAGTTAGTAGCTAGGGAGTCGGCCTCAAAGCCAGGAAGACCTTTGGTTTTGTGACCCTGTGATTCTAAGGGCTGTGAGCAGATATTTAAGGTACCCAGGAGGTACTAACACGTGTTATCAGATGTCCATCCTATATGAATGAAATCATAAGTCCAGTGCCACACACTAACCTATCTCAGAAATATTCTGTTAACACAATCTAAAACTGTTAGCTTTTTTAAGGCTCAGACTTTGTTATAACATCCCTGAATCTTTGCCACATGTTCTACCATCAAATCAGGGCTCCTCTAGCTTATAGATGTGTAGTTCATCTTTTTTAACCTAAATGCAGAACTTTACATCATCTATGTGACATTTAATGTTGTTGGTCTTGGTTCATTAGTCCAGCCCCGTACAAGATAATTTCAAATCTCGATTGAGACACCTCACTGTTATTAGGTATTCCTCCCAGTCTTGTCCACTTCAATTTTGAATCAAAAGTCCCACTTCTGTGTTTTGATCAGTTACTGCCCAAAGCCAGACTTGGGGTACTTCACTAGAGCCATATTTCATATTTCAGTCTCTTATCCACAAGTGTGACATGTGAGACTACATTTTGATGCTAACATCAAGATACACAATTGCCAAATGTTCCTCTGATCTACTGACCTAATAAACCCAACAGAAAATGGAGTTCTTAATGAACTTATGTTAGTCCCAGTATTTGTTTCTAAATGCCCACAACTGAGGTTTCATAATTCCAGAATCTTCCCGAGGATGGACATCAAACCTACCAAGTTTGTGATTTATAAGAGAAGTCCCTTTCTACTTAAGAAAAAATATCAGCTTTGTTTATATCATCTCTTGGTTCCTCTCCTATCCTCCATGATTTTTTTTAAAAATCCCATCTAGTATTCTAAGATCACATCTCCAAGTTCATTCATCACCTTGAGAAGATTCTGATTGTGCTTCTGAACAAGTCACAATCTCTCTGGCCATTAATTTCTTCATATGTAAGGTGAGAGGATGAGTCGAAATCACTTGTAGCTCTAAATCACATGAAAATGTGAGGATAACTTCCAGGAAATAGTGTGATATTCTCTTACCATATCCCCCACCTTCTTTGGGCTTTCACCCTTTTCTTAAAATGGAAAACCTTACTTTTTCCAGCATCAAGATGGCATAGAAAGTTAAAAGTTCTGATTTTCCATTTCCTTCTACTATCACTCCAGTTGCCTCCCCCCCACCACCACCAAGTGGGCCCTATTTCATTCTTTTATCAAAGTGAAAAACATTTCTTCTTCAGTTACATTTCTCATCTCCCTACTAAATTGGTTCCCAAATCCCCCCAAGACTGGAAAATAAACCCTTGTCACAAATATGCAGTCAAACACAAACTTCTCTTCATTGGTCCTACTGAAAAAATAAAGTCTTCATTCCACATCCTGAGTCTATCACCTCTCCCTGTTGTCAGGCAGTGGGTAGCAAGCTTCATCATTAGTCCCCTGGAATCATGATTAAGTAATGCATTGATCAAAGTTCTTATCTTTCAGAGTGTCAATAAATTGTTCTTCTGGTTCAGCTTAATTCAAACATCTTCCCAAGTTTCACTAAAACTGTTTCTTTCATTATTTTTACATAGTATTTTATTGATTCAAGGCAGGTAAGTGGTACTGCAGTGGAGAGGGTGCTAAATCTAGTGTCAGCAAGACATGGGTTTCCAATCTCAGACATCTGCTAACCTGTATAAGCCTGAGCAAGCCACAACCTCTGTGAGCCTCAGTTTCATCTGTAAAATGGGAAGAATTTCATTTACATCCCAGAGTTGGGATGAGGATAAAATGAGCTATTTATAAAGTGCTGTTGTTACACCACCACCATAATTTGTTCACACTCCTACCTTTACTTTTTAGTTCTTGGCCTCTAAGACAAGAACTACATTTTTGAAAATATGAATCCTTTTCCTCCTTATTTGATATTTGGGGGATATAGATTCAATACTGGCATTGCTCGGTCAAAGGACAGACATAGTTTAATGAAAGTTGCAAGTTGTTTTCCAGAACAGTTAAGTCCACAGCTCTAACAATAACATATCCATGTACCTGTTTTCCCACAGCCCCTTCTCAACATGTCATTTTCATTTTTGTCAATTTTATCAGTTTGATGCCTCTAAAATAGGCCCTTAGAGGTGCTTAAATTTGCATTCTCTAATGAGTGATTTGGGACATATTTCAACATGGCTACTGATAAGCTTGGATTTATTTTCTTTGAAAACCACCTGCTAACAGACTTTGCCTTTCTCAATTGAGGCTTCCTACTAAATTCCTAATTCCTCAGACAGATACTAGGATTTTTTCACACATTTTCTGCCACACTTTTTAACTAGTGGACATTTAACAAATGCTACTGAATTTCATTTAATGTCTCTTGATAATTTGAGATGACATTTATCATACATAGCATTCTAAATCTGGAAGAGATCTTAAAAATCATCTAGTCCAACCTCCTCATTTTACAGATAGAGAAAAAGAGGTCCAAAGAGGTTAAGTTTATACAGATAATAATTGGCAGAGTTATAACTCCAACAGCTCTAAAGATGTTTTATGTTTTCCTATAATCACTATTGCTATGAATATATTGATCTATTAAAGGTTGATAAACAGATGACCTTGAGCCTTGGCAAATTATCAAAACTATGTGAACTGTAGAGCATTATATAAATGAGCTACTGTTGTTCCGAATATTTTTGCCAAAAAGATGATCCACCTCTCCCTTCTCCAAACCCCCTACGATTTGCTCCGTCAGCAGTGATGTGCTTTCCAAGTGTCACCCATCATTATATTCCATCTCAATAGGGGGTCATCACTAACCACTCCTCTATACCTATTACGCTTGGCAGGCCTGACTGGATTTTTCTCAGCAGAAGGAAGGAACATGGAACATTCATTTTAGAACATTTAGAAGGTTATTCCACAAGAGAAGCCTTGGTGCTCTCAAACAAGTCCAACAGCATGAAACGTGTTTGTGCTCTTGTTGCATCCCATTCTTTTTCTCATTTGTCTCTCCTATAACTGATTTCCTTCTACCTTCTTGGAGACATTTTCTTTCTGATTTCATTGCCCGGATACTTTAGTTTTTCCTACAATGTTCAGCCTTTAATAAATGGATGTGTAAAAGAGAAGCTCCTCTGGCATACTAACCTTTTCTTCTAGTCTTGAAGGGAGAGAGGAATCCACACCAAACATTCTATTTCACTTTAACCTCAGTCAGGAAAAGAAATACAGCCCATCTTCTGGAAGGTTCAGCACTCCCTCCTTTGCATCCTTAGCTGTAGGAGCATAGCTCCCTCCATGAATTTCTCTGGGAATGGCAGATTTCCTGGTGCCTCAGGATTAGGGGTGTTTTCCTCCTAACACACACCTCATCTTCCACCCCTCCCCCAATTGTTAGCCACAGTATAAAATGAAAACTAAATGAGATGCTCTTCTAGACTAATTGACTTTTCACATTAAAAGTGTCCATATAAAGAAAACTTAATAGGAATTTCTTATGAAATATTTAAAAGCTTAGAACTAAAAAAAAAAAATCTAGAAGACCTAGGGTTCTACAATGTGTGTGTGTGTGTGTGTCTCAAAGGCCTCTGGGTACAAGTGCCTCACACCTTTCCCTTGGTCTCACGTGGTACCAGAAAACTGAAGGAAATAATGCCTCTCTACATTTCCAAAAAAATTTGGATACAAAGCACTTATTTTCTGATCAAACAATTCTCAAGTTTTCTCACTCCCTTCCCAAGAGCACCGTGTAGTGGAGCTGAACACCAACCACTACTGCAACATCTTTTTTTCTTTTTAAACTTACCTGGGGCTGTTTATGAAAGGTTATACTTTAAATGTCGTTTTGAGATGTATGTATATATGCGTGTGTGTTTACTAGAAATGATAGACACAATAAATATAGAAAAGCATGGAAAGACATTGATCTTTTTTTAAATATTTATAAATCTATGGTCCTGAATCCCATAAGATGATGTTTCATTGTAAGGTTGTAAATGGGCCATTTTTAAAATAACAAGCTTGTTAGATCTAAAGAACTGAAGGGGGATGGGGAGGAGTCATTATTATTTATGAAATTTTACACATGGGAGTAGAAGTATTATGACAAATACAAAAGTTTAAAGTCTTTTAGGGCCTATATATAATTTTAACATGCAAGGTAAGAGAGAATACCTGAAGAAAAAAAAGTGGGTAGCTACTTGTCACTTAGAAACCCTTGCAGGGTATCATATCAATCCAAGGCGAGAATGTCTTATAAATTGGTCTCTCTTACCCCCAGGATCCAGATGTGGTTAATACTGCTTTGCCAATAGAATATGGTCCAGTGGCTGAAGAGGAAGAGAAGGTGCCCATGAGGCCAGAAGACCCAGACAGAATACCGCCTCTCTTGGTCTCTCCACAGCAAGAGAAAAAGGAGGACATATGTCCATCACCCGGTCCCCCTCCACTGCCCATCACTTCCTCTGGCAAGCCCTTGAAGAAAGCCCTGGCTCTGGAGCCCCCGGTCCGTGTCACCAGAGGGATGCCTGGAGGAGGCGGACACATCAACATGGCATATTCTCAGTCCAATCCACCCACAGAGCTGCACAAAGGGCGTGGATCAAGAAACAAACCAACTAGTCTTTGGAATCCCACATATGGTTCTTGGTTTACAGAGAAATCTGCAACCAAAACCAATCCACTGACCGAGGAGCAGCAGCCCGAGAGGGGTAAATTTGGGCCAGATGGACACTCTACCACCAGCCCACCCACTGCCATTGCTGGCAGGTTGCCAGGGTCTTCCCTGCTCCTGGAACCATCATCCCTGACTGCCACCATGACGGAAGTGCCTCTCTTTAGGCTCCGCCACTTCCCTTGTGGGAATGTCCACTATGGCTATCAACAGCAAGGCTTACCATTGGAGGCCACCCCGGCAGCTGGCAGTTATGGGGACTCCCTTCTTAGAAACCCGAGTAGCGTGACCCAGCCTGGTCCCTGAGCCTGTTCTGCACTCACTTCTCCCCCTCGGGATTCTGGAGCCCACAGAGGAGGGAGTTCCACACAACAGCTCCACCACCAAGCAGAGACCAAAACATTGCCTTTCATTTTGTGCCAACCTGCTCTAAAGTGCCACACACAGAGTGAATTCTCACAATGCACCAGAAAGGATGTGAGCATGGGTTCCTCCTACTCTTTCAAAAGAATAATACGTCATTTAAAGAACAAGTGTTAAATGCAAGGCCCCAAGTTGGTCGCATAAGCTCCCATACATGCATGGTCAATGTGCTCCTCCTTATGCTTCTTGTCGTAGCTTCTTGTCACACACAAATTGCTGCCTGCGTGTTCCATAGCTTGGCGTCACAAGTGTCATGTATTTACCAGTTAATGTGGACTTAATTCATTTGAATGTGGGGGGAGGTGGGAGAAAATTATCTATTGTAATTTAGAATAATGAAGGCCATCCTTCATTTGGAAAAGAAAAACATCTTCAGCTGTGGGGGTTCTTCTGAGGAAAGTAAAGGGATGGGGATAGGCCCAAGAGGAACAGTTACAAGCTGTATATTTTCGCCTAAATGGAATAAATGTACAGAAGAATATGAAAAGACACCAGCAAGAGGGTCAGAGACTGAAATATCCCTTTACTATACCTCTCGCCTTAAGAATATCTTCCTAAAAGATGAAAACGCTGAGATTTCCCATTGGACTTTAAAACCTAAACTGTCTACTTACAATACAACTAACAAAAAGTTTCCATTAACAAAAAGTCTTGTCAAAGTTGAATGAAGACCAAAAATGATGGGCAAAACTGCAGCCATAGCCATGCATTTCCAAAGCATAGAAATATGGCCATTTGGGGCCAAATATGTCAATAAGTGATATACCAAATCCTAGCAATGATTTCAGCCACACAGCCTACTAAAGAGAAATGCCTCAACTTGTAGCCATACCCTGGCTTGCAGGAGCAATAGGAAATCCAAAAGAAGAAACACTGAAGTAGATATCTTCTTCCCAAGTATGGCCTGTTTTGTTTTGACTCCTTTGTTCTCTGTTACCTGATCATGATGTGAGTAGAACACTTCTGAATATGCACAACATATTTTCTGGATATTTTTCAAGCAGAAGGAAAAGTGGTTTTGCAATTTTTTTTATTTTTTTTTATTTTTTTGGTGTTAAAAGGCCTAAGGAATAGGGAAATATTTGAGAAGTTGATCATATCAGTGCACCACAATTTCCTCAACTTCCATAGATGGACATGACAATGGTATAAGAGACATTTGGAACTTCTGCAAACTCATCAACCTCTATTTTAAAGAAATAGTTTACTTTCAATTTTTCAAGGTGTCACTCTAGTCTTCCCTTCACTTCTACATCTTTCCTCTCTTACCCTTCTCATTATCAATTCCTTTCCCTAGTCATCAAATGTGCTTCAATATCATTTTGGCCTCCTTGGGGGCAAAATTTTTCAGTAATTGATGAGTATTATAATGTTTCCAAGGAAAATGTCAATGCTTTCTATTCTCTTTCTGGTTCTATTATCTACTTTCTGTCCAGCTTAACTAGGGTTAGAGTAATATTTTAATGGATAGATGCTTGGAGTCAATGCTAACCAGCTGGAAAACTGTTCATTTCTCCTGATATGAGATATTAATCACCTGTAAAATCTAATCTGATCCAGGTTCTCTAGCTGATTTGTTCTACAGCAACACTTTTTAGACCATGGCAAGACAAAATAACCTAGACACCTTTCCTCTTTCCCCACCACTTACAATTGAGGAAGAAATAATACCATTATAAGAGATGAAAAATCAACAACAAAATCTATTTTAGTAAACTTAGTAAATCCACATTAGACTCTCAAGTGAACAGTCTACAAACCACCTTGAGGGCTCTCATAACCACACTAAAGATAGACTGGAATGGAGGCCATGGCCAAGCCCAACACTGGGTATGAGCAAAGGTTTCCATTTAAGAGCATCCAAGAATAGCTAATTAAGCAGAAACAATAATGCATTTCAAGCTGATGCACTCAAGGACTTAGCCCAGAACTTAGCTCCTTTAAAAGCCTATTGATCCACATAGATTCAGAAGAACCCACATTTGCTAAACTACTACAGCTTCCAGTTCAATGCCCAGTCCAGATGATTTCAAGAAGCTTCATGTGGCCTTTGGCGGGTGCTCCCCAAGAGAGTCAGCTTTACCCATTAGTCTCAGCTTACTATTGATGTCTACCCACCTCTAGTTAAGAGTCTTTTAAATTAAAACTGCATCCATTAAAGCTATAATGAGTCAGAGTCAAAATATTTTTATTTCTTCCCTCACAACATCTAGAGATAGTTCTGAAATGTTCTTCTGTCCAGACATCATACAACCCACCTAATGAATTTTTCATGACATGTTTTACCTCACCTGTCAAAAAGGTGATTTCTTGAGTATATACCTCTGTGTACAGAGCCCAACTAATATTAATACTAGATTCTCTTCGACCTAAAAAAGAGTAATCCACATTTTCAAAATGCTGCTTTACATTAGGGTAATGCAAATGGTACTAGTAAGGAAACTAAGTCTAATCCTGCTTCTGCCAATCAAAAGCTAGGAGACTGAGCAAGTCAATTCACTTGGTATTTTCAGCTATTAAATGAGGGGAATGTGTGGGATGAATGTTAAGATTGTTTAGCACGCTAAGTTTTTATTATCATATAAACCTAGAGTCAACATTTTAAGGCCCCCAAATCATCAAAAGACATGTTTCCTTTTAAGCTCTACTTTAACATATTTTCTGAATCCTAGATGGTTACTCAACTGTTAACCTACATTAACCTTAAAAAGTAATTTCCATAGCCATCCTCAAGGAAGGATTCAATACATGAATCTTAGAGAAAGTCTTTTCAGTGTCTCATATCTCCAGTAATGGCAATATTATCATACTGGATACTAGTAGTACTGTGACATGCCAACAGAACATTGTACACAGTGTCCAGTTAAGCTGTCTTTACTAGTGACTTTCCAAAAAAGACTCCAAAGAAATTAAAAGCTGATTGGCGTCATTTCCTAGACGCAAACGATGTTCTGTGTTCTTTTGTGGGGGCACACAAAACAAAAATTAAAAGTTCCCAGAAACCTCAACCTGCTGTCCTAAAAGGAGGATAATTATTGAGAGCAAGCAGCATGTTTAATTTTTAATAGCTTCTCAAGAACAAAGATTTATTTTTAATTCTATTCATGGCTTTAGAAAAGTATTTTAAAAGTTTGGGAAAAAGCCAGCTATCTTACAAATACTTAGTGAGGGAAAAGTAGACACCAGTTAGTGAACTAAAAAGCAACAAGCTTTCTTAGTCTAAAACAAGACTGTGCAATCTGATCTAAAGCTATCAATACCTGTGTTGATCCATGCAATACCACAAAAAGTCTGTCACTATCTCCTATTTTTTCCTCTTTTTACCACCTTTGCCAGCCTTCCCATGTGTGTGTGCACCCACATAATACTTTCTCCAGGTTATTTAGTTCTCGTGCTTTCCTTTCTCAATGGTTCTGTTATCCACCTTTCCCTCCCTCCATTAATATGTCAACAGAATGAGGGAACCAATTATCAATTTTATTTAAACTAGCTCTGAATGAGGCAGGAATCTTTAAGTTTCCCTTCCACTTCTAAAAGTCCATATTAAATTCCCTGCAATCAAGAAGTCATATGTATCTGACTTATTCTTTCCAGAGACAATGTGGGATAAAATCTATGGTCAGGATTTTCCATGACCTTGGCTGCCAATTCAAATTAAAGGTTAAAGCAAAATATTAAAGAACTAAAGGACAGGTCTGACTCCTTTGCAGACCTACACACAATATGTATAACACACATTTTATTGCATGGTTTTGGAATAAGGAATCAAATTCAACAACATGCATTGAGTACTTACCATCTGTATTTGTAAAAGAGAGCACACACCAAAGAATTTTAAGATATGACACCTACCTTCAAGGAGCCTAGAATTTAGCAGGCAATACAGGCCAGGCAAATAAAAAAAGAAATATTAATAGATAATAAAAAGACAAAAAATGTAGCAGACTACATTTTTATGTGGACTAACTCATTGGATATACACAAGTACTAGGAGGATAATTATGTGAACAAAGAGAGTAAAACTGCATGGGCTTTACAGGTCTCATGGATTAAATGAAACTGACAACGTAGAAAGGAAAAACAAGTCTATTTAATGAGAAAATAGCAGTCCAGTCTTGGAAGGATCATTATTATTTCTCTCCTACCTGGAGGGTATCAAAATTGGGACACTACCACAACAGCAACCCTATTTGAAGTCAAATTGAAACACTATTATTTTTCAAATTACATATTCCCTTTTAAAAATATGTCTAGTTTAAAATATCTGTTATACCTGCTGATAGAGGAAGCAACAAAGTATGATGCAGAGAATTCTGGAATAAAAATCTCTGGCTCAACTCAACCCTCTTAATCATCCTCATCGAGATAATCTTGAGCAGGTCAGTTGACCTCTTTAGGTATCAAGTTTCCTCACATATAAAATAAGAGAACTGAACTAAATTGACCTCTGAAGACCCTTCCATCTGCAAATCTATGACATTATGTATTTTATTCTTAAAGACCAACACAGAAACTCCTGGGTGACCTTCTTTTGGGCTGTACAGTAAGACCCAAGATAAACCATATGTCACTGGGGTACAGCATCTTTTCACCATCATAGTGGCTATGCTGTCTGTGACCATTGGAAAGTCACTAAAAGTGATAGTGATGACAATCAGTAACGTCTCTCAGAAGTCATGGTCCTGAGGTGGAAAAGCCTTTTCCCTTATATTTCTATACACATTGAGCTGCAGAATCAATTGGATGATAATTCTTATAAATTCTTCTTGATGACAATTATGTTTATTTAGAAACTTTCAAAAGAAATAAAATATTATGCATCCCCTCCCAAAAAGTATTCACATCTGCCTGATAAATCAATTTCCTGCATCTTAATACATCTACTAAAATAGATGGCAAATTTAAAAAATTCAATTAAGCCTAACTCTTCTTCCTTTAAATTTTAAGAAACTGCACTATTCTCAGAAGAACGGATGTTAATCAGGACAGAATTCATTCTCTTGTCCCTGAGAACTAAAGCAATGGCACTGTTTGGAAAGGATGAGCAGAGAGAGGTCTGGGTTTTTTTCTTTTTTACTAGTCACATAGCACACCAATATTATTTCAAGCCATTAACTCTACATTCTGTCTGCATTTCTTTCTGAGACAAAGTAGGAGGGAGAAATCTTTTGAAACAATTATCATAGTTCCAATTCTGTCTTTGGCAATATGATGGAATTACTATCAAGATACATTTTTCCCTGGCAGTTTAAGAAAAGAAGTTATTCCCTGCTGTGGGGCTTATTGTCTAGATTAAGGTTAAACCATAGTCTCCCACGCTGTCATTACAGTACTATACATGATCATTAAAACATATTTTAAATCTTTCATAAAAAGTTTTTCTGTCCAAAGGTATTTGCTAGTAATAGCCTTCCTTTATTAAAAACATCTGTGTGGAAGCAGACTCTTGTCACTGATATTGCCTGTTTAGTGATGTTCAACTGAGCCTTCAAAATCTTATCAGAGTCAAAATAAGAGAAGAACCTGAATTCTTCTCTATTATTTCACCCTGGGTCTTTTTTTTCATGATGGACTGACACAATGTATTACTATAAAGAAAAACTAAATTATCAGTTCAATTTTCAAATGACTTGGTCTGCCTTTAGTTAAAATCAAAAATGACTCAAGCTAAACTTCAGAGAACATGTTCCCAATAAAATGGATACATAACCAGCAGAATACAGCACATGCACTGGATGCTTAATTGCCCTCTTATGCTTTATAGATCACTCAGTTATGACACAATGCCAGACAAGGGTCAAGAAAAGTAGTTTTATTTCACCAATTCAAAAAATACAACCCATAGGGAATGTTGAAAGCATTACTGAAGTATATGCTAAGTGAACAGCAAGGATTCTTAGCTGCTGGAGTTTGAATCTAGGTAGGATGGCCTGCATACGTATACTTTTGCATACACACACACACACACACACACACACACACACACACACACACAGAGCAAGAGGTTGAATTATGTATAAAACACATGAATTCAAACAACATCCTTCAGGCTAGGCTGATTTCTGATGGAAGAACTAAGGTTCAAATACTTTTATAAACAGTGTGCAAAATCCATACTGGTTCTTAAATGACGCCAGTTACCACAGGTAGGCAGATGACATTTTTGGCTAACAGTCTCTCTTTAACAACCTGAAATATGGTTCTCACTATCCCCTCTAGTTAGAAATCACTCTCAGCTCTTCTGTCCAAAATGTGCAGTCACATAGAATTATATACAAGCACAATAACAAGCACTTAGCTATGTTGTCATCACAGAGATTAGAACACATTCTCAAAGAGGGGAACAGAAAGTTTTTCTTCCTCTCCTCCTTGTGCCTTTTCCCACTAAGGGAGAGGCTGTAAGAAGCAGGTAGTGGTCTTACATGATGAGATCCCTTCATTTGCTATCCACAGCTCTAAATTTCTCCCCCTCAAATGGCCTCCACAAAAGCTTTAGCAAAATTTTCAGTAGAAAATTTCCTTTTGCTTATACAAAAGTATCTTGCTGCTCTGCTGTTAATAAAATCTTAACTTGTCCTGCTTAATTTATTCAGACCCACTATACAGAAAAGTTTCCTGGGGTCATCTATTGTATATACAGCAGCTTATGTGACATTGTTTATAAATAAGGGCCTATGTACTTCAGGGATACTATTATGAGACAAATAATACTAATAATATATATGATAATATGAGTTTTGTATTGACTATTGTATTTGTATTGTAACTAAGTGTAGTGAAACAAAAGGCATGAAGAAAAATGAAAAATAAAGTCTTTATTAGTGGCTTGCAAACTGTGGTGGTCTATGTTACAATGTCTCTGAGTCAATTAGGAAACCTGGAATCCTAATGAGAAGGTTTAAGGAGTAACAATGTTGTATCTGACAGACAGAATGATGATAAGTGCAAATGTTGCCTGTAACACTTAAAACCGGGGAGATCATGGACAAATTATGATATTATCTGAGCCTCAGTTTCCTCATGTGTAAACTATTACTTCATCAGGGTTGCTGTAAGGCTCAAATGAGATAAGGTTTATAAAGTACTTTGCAAACTTTAAAAGTACAGTACAAATGTCAATTATTATAAATTTAAATTATGGTCAGATCTATTCCCCAAATAAGAATGATTCCAACTCACATTTTCAAACATATGGTTTGAATAATTTTATAATACAAGACAATTCCAGTATGGAGGAACCTGGTTCTGTCGCTCCTCAACTGATCACTTCCTCCTTCTTAAGTTTTCCTGGGTGGGGCTCAGTTCCCTCATATATCAAATTGAAGGCTTAAACTAAATGACCTCTTAGGTACCAACCATCTACCTTTTACTTCTGAAATCCTGTATCATACTCACATAACAGCACCACTAAAACAAAATCATTATGGGAGACATTCCCTTGGCAGTTACTCAGTCCCATGGATTCTCTCATGGCACATTCTCTGTGCTGAATGATTATTTTAGCATACTTCTTTCAAACTACAGCTATAGAAGACTTAGAAGTACAAAGTTTTTAAAATACTTTTTTAAATACTAAATAGGATAGCAGTTCTCCTTAAACAAGTAAAGGAAGCCAAATTTAATTCTGATGGCCTTTCAACATCTCTATCCTATACCTGACTTGAAATCATCCTATCCTCATTTTAATCCTTTCCAGAAAGTATCTTTATGTAACCTCCTACTAGCAGGCAACACTTCATAATCTAAATATGTTCTGACCTCTTCCCATCTCTAAAAATTAAAAGCCCTATGATTCTTACAAAGCCCTGGAAGTTCACCAAAGTTATTCTGGAATTGATTCACTAAATATTATAAATTTACATTTTTGCAAAAGCCTTCAGTTCCCTTGATCTAAATGGGTAACTATGGGAATATAAAATACTGCAACTGGAATAGAAAGTATTTTGAGGGCAGGAGAGCCTTTTTAGATCTGACAGATAAGAGATTAAAATTTTTGGTTAAAAATCTTTTCCTCCAAAATTGAACTTGTCTAAAACATAGTTTTTAGAAAAAGCATAGTAAGCATACCAAAAGTGAAACACATCTCTTTGCAGTTTGACTCCACTGAACAAGTATATATTGAAATTTAGTAATAGACTGAAAAGTTTTTAAGCATTTGATATTACTTCTGATTGTAATAAACTTTCTTCTAAGTATTATTCATCTTGACTACTTACATTATTTTGACTTTTACAAGTTGAGGACTGTATAAAATATCTGCAAATAACTCTTCTAAAGATTCTCAAGAATTATATGAACACAATTATAAAACATCTTTACAGAAAAGTCATTGCTCATGGCTGAACCATACCAATATGATGAAAATTATGCTGCCTAAATTAAGTTATATATTTTGGGCTATATAAATCACACTACCAAAGGGTTATTACTTCACAAGGTTAAAGAAAATAATTCATTTGGAGGAACAAAATGTCTAGAACAATAATAAAAAAAGTAGGAATGAAGAGAGTATAGTACACTTCCAGATCTCAAATTATATTAATTTGTAATTACCAAAACTATTTGCAACTAGTTAAAAAAAAAAAGAAAAGTACATCAATCAATATGAGAAACTAGAAAAATGAGTCAGAAACAACCAAACTTAACAGCCAAGTAAGTGTTCAATAAGCTCAAGAATAAACAACTTAGGAAAACACTGCCCGTCAGATAATCACTACTCAGAAAATGTAAAACTATCTGACAAAAAAAAATCATTAATAGCTTTAGACAAGCATCTACTATCATATATTATTATTAAGTTCCCAAAAGATATATGAACTTAAGAAAAAAAATTTCATGTTCATCAGAACAAAATTATCTTTCACATCTATGAGCAGGAGAGAATTCTTAACCAAACAAGAAACAGTGACTATAAAGGATAAAATAGACTATTTTTGGTAACATGAAAAGCTTTCATAAACACAAAAACAATTCAAGTAGATCAAGAAGTACGGATATCATAATTTCAGGGGGAAAAATCTTTCCATTAAATATTTCTTATAAAAGTCTTATATTCAAGCTATAAGAGAGTGTTAAAATATAAAACCCTGAGTCATTCCTCAAGATATGTACTTAAAGTACATAGACATTTAACAAATATGAAAGATTGTTTCAGATGGCTATTAAGAAAAATGCAGATAAAGCAACTCATTATTTCTCCTCACATTCAACAAATTGGCAAAGATACTTACTAGAAGTCAGAAATAGAATTAGAGGGACTACAGGAAAACAGGAAAGCTAATACACTCTTGATAGATCTATGATTCAATGCAACTGTTCTGTAAAGCAAAAACAAGTGACTAAAGGAGAAAGGAATCACAGACAGGCAGGATAGCTTTGAAAGTAACATGTTACATTTATTATATACTCCAAAAGAAAATTAAGCTCTACAGAGATTTGAAGTTTCATGTACAGCCCTCTTCTATTACACAATGAATATGAAAATGCTCATTTTATTTTATGTCTGTCAAATTCAAAACTTTTAAAAACTGAAAGTGACTGGGGACAGAAAATCATAGACTCTTCCAGAAATAATCAATGTGTCTGTTGATTTTCCTTGACTGTTTTTTTTTCTCCTGTTACAAAGTAAGGCTTACTCAGTAGGGGAAAGGAGAGACATTTGAATATGACTGATGTCAAAATGAATAAAACTTATAAAAATAATAAAAGCAGATTTCTGAAGTATTAAGATATCTGCACTTATAGTCTGAGGAAGCAGTATTTTAATGACATTTTCTCCTCTTTTTGTTCTGGATTTAAGGATGATCATCTCAGTTTATACAAGTTTAAAACAATCTGCAAACACTGCTTTCCAGCATAATTTTAAAAGTAATTCTTTTCTAAAATGACCATATCACACTGGTTATGTTTATATCTAATAGAATAGCACTTCTATTTAGATCTTTACTTTGAAACTTTTGCTGTTTTTCCCAAACTTCATGCTTTAAGGACCTATGATTTCAGCACTAAGAAGATTGCTAATCCTATCAATGCATCAGAAGCTCTCAGTGATTTCACATAAGGGTTCTGGAAAGGTTGCTGTGGCCCAAAAGAACATAACTTTCTGAATAGCCTCCCCAACTTGGCTAGACTATTTCTTAGTTATTGAACAATAAAAGGATAGTGTCAATAGTCAAAATCTTTTAAGTTTCAGCAAGTCCTGTGGAGATAGTTAACAGAGCTAGCTATCATTGTAAAGAAAAAGGTTTTGAGAACCCAGGGTCACATCCTTGCCACAATGAAGCATCAAAGCATAATTTTAGTAAAAGAATATTTATATTCAATATATTCTGTAATATTCTGTAAAATATTTATTCAACACCAACTGATGAAAAACTTACTATGTGTTAGGCACTTAAAACACTGATGATATACTGCACAAGGTAATGGGAGATATGTATTAGGAAGTTTACTATCTTGTCGGTTAAAAAATGTGAATAATAAAATATAAAAATGTAATTAGTCTGATAGGACCATGTGTATGGGTTTTTCCATGTAAATTTTTAATACTAATACCTAAAATTGTTTTCTTTGCATATGTATAAAAAAGTAAAAGGATTATCATCTTCTATGTTTCTAGCAAGTGTTTGTGAAATAACATTCCATCTATGAAAATACTATCTGCAGTAGATGGTTTGTTTGACCAACTTGGATGAGAAGCGTTTCTGAGAAGTTAAGCACACAGGGACAGTCTAGTTAGTCAAGACAACAACCCAAATTCTTTATGAAATGTTTTGCTTGTTTTTCTAAGAAAGTGATCACATACTCTAATATCCCAGGATATGGAAGAAGAAAAGAAAATAGAAAGAATTCATCATTAGACACTATTCCAAAACATAATGGTTTCCATTTTATTTATGTTCGAGAAGCTACAATTGAGCACGAATAAGCTGACATTTAATAAGCTAAAGGTGAAAAAAAAAAGTGTTTTCATGTATTTATGCAAGAATGTATAAATTTGTATGGATTTAATAGATGTTCTCCATTCACATATTATATGCATGAAAGAAAATAAAGGTTGAAAGAGAGAAAAAATAGTGATTGGTGGTTTCCTTAAAAGCAAATCATTGTCAACAGCAATATAACAGATTTTAATTTATAGGGTTCTGATGTACAACAGGAAACATTTCGGACTTTGTAAAAGTTCAGTGAATCCACATACATCTCAAAGTATAAATAAACAGTTTTTAGGAAACAGTATAATAAAATAAGTTTACATTCAAAATCACAGTACATTCATTTTCTTTAGTCAATAAAAATATTCCTTGATTAAAAGGCAGTGTATTACAGCCTTGTTTTGCAAACATATTTCAGGAAAATAGGTCTAGCAGTATTCGAATACCAGCTTTTTTCAAAAGAGCAGCAGAGCAGCAGGATTCAGTTTAAAAATAGTATATTGCAAAATATCTGAACATGTTATTTCTAAGTGCAAAGAGGCAGTTTCATTGTTAAGGATAATTTTAAATCTTATAAAGTGAACCATTTTACTATTTCTGTAGTTTCTTCAAATCTAAATATGTACAATAAAATATAAATCTTTTACATTTATGGGACACAAACATCCAGACACAGACATAACACAAATTCCTTGTAACATTAATTCTATTACAAAGTTTAAAATCGAAGATGGGCACCAGCCACAGACTGAAAATGGGCTCTCCTGCCAAATTTGTATAACATTTAGCCAAAGCTCAAATACTTGTGTTCTGCCACAGTTGGGAAAATCTAAAACCAACTAAGGCAAATGTCATGGCTGCTTCAGGAGTAACACTATAAAGAGAACTACAAAGAAATGAAGAAATACTTAAATGAACATGTACCACATATACCTTGACTAACTGTGCAATATTCACTTCTATTATGGTAAGCCACACTGCTCTCTATATGTAAGTCTAGGATGTCAATCTGCTTCTTGCTTTTAAGTGAATTTTTAAAAAATGGGTTGTTTTTTTTTTCTTCCATAGCCAGCAAGGAAAACTGGCAAAGGACTTCAAGATGCAGCGAGGACTTTCCACAAGCTTGCCACAAAGATGAAAGTGCAACAAATTTTTAAAGTGCTTCTTCCAAATATGGTCTTTTATGCAACAATAAGGTGGTACTTAAAACAGGACCTGATTCACTACATGGTGCTTTGTCAGCGATTCCTGTTAAGTGATTCAGAAGAATGCTAAGGATCCCTAAAGTATATGTGGTGCAGATGGCACAAGACTGGGGGTCAGGAGGCCTGGTCTGCACTCCCTACTTGCTATCAGCTATGAGCCCATGGAGAAATTACTTCATGTTTCTGTACCTCAGTTTCCTTATCCATAAACTAAGAGGAGTGGCTTAGACAAATCATTTCCAGTCCTAAAATTCTAAAGACTGCAAATCTTCAGAGCAGGGATCTCTCTGGAGGATCAGAGAGGAAACAGATGTTTTCACATAGCCCTTACTTACATAGCCCTTACTAATGAAAGCGCAAAAAAGGATAATTATTTCCAAAGCACTGTGGACAGCTAAATGAAATACCAAAGTAATATGCTATCCAATAATAACCCAACCATATATGATAAAAGACAAAATAAGCAACAGAATACATCAGTTGGTCTCCTAATGGCATAATTTTCTGGCATCCCAGGACCACACTTGGGTCTAAAAGCTTTAAAAAATAAGTTCTCTTTAAATGATCTTAAGAGACTCATGATTTTTAAAAATTTCATACTCCTTTTGTTTAAAAGTTAATCTATAAATTATCTTAATGATACTATGAAGATTGTTGTGTTATAAAAATGTGAGTAATAGTTAAGTCACCATTTCCCATGCACTCACATGTATCAGAGCCTCTAGGGTGACACAGTCTCTGCACATGTAATACAGTTGACCTCATTCAAGAGATCAAGTTCAGCAGTCATCATCCACAAGCTTTGACCCATTAATCCCCCGATAAGTTACTCTGCTTGGCCGAACCAACACTCCATGATTTGCCTTACAGGTGAAATAACGTTTGTCCCCCACTGAACCATCATTCTTTCCCCTGGCACTTTTGAGTTCAAGTCCAAGCCAGGTTCCTGGGGCAAAGTCCGTGGGGCCCACATACCTAATAATGGCCATTTCATTAGAACTTGTCAGGAGAACCTGAGAGCCCTCGTGCAGCTTCACAGCTCCTTCTATACCCCCAGTAGATGGAGTACTGCTCCAGCTTCGACGAAGTAAAGCATTTTTTGGCCTATTCGGGGTAAAAAAAAATAAAATAAAAAAAAAAAAAAAAAAAAAAAAAAAATATATATATATATATATATATATATATATATTACATATTTAAGTAGTCACAAACATAATTTTTACATTGATTTTCAATGGTAAAAATAATTTTAGGTTCAATTATTTTTTATAATTAAACCATAATATAAGAAAATGCTTCTGCATTTTTTAATTGCTGAAAATGTACTTTCTCTACAATTTACACTGTACACTAATTCTAGATTCAGAATTTCACTTGCAAGGCCTGATCACAGCATTGGTACCATCACCAAAAAGGATCACCAACTATCATTTTACAGAAATATTCATTATTACTACAGGGATGATCAGGATAAGGGTGAGAGGAATTCTGGTTAAAACAAAATTAAGATGACTTTTTGTTTACTTTTTAGAATATTTCTGTCATTTCTAGCTTCATAACATTTCCTATACATGGGCTTTTCTCCATACTCACACAGATGGTACCCTACCTGACTCAAGCACTCATATATTACTTTTTCCCTGGATGACTAAAATAATGAGACTTCTATCTTCAACCTCAAGTTTCTGCTCCCTCTTCCATGCTTCTATGGTATGGGCCTGATTATGTCATCTTCCTGCTCAGTAAGTATCACTGTGTTCCTGCTGCCTCCAACATCAAGAAACCTCTATGCTTGGCATTTAAAGCTATATCTAATGTGGCCCCTTCCTAACTTTCAAGCATTCTTGTTTTTTCTTCCTCTATAGGCCCTTTCCATGTCAGCACCAGCAACCCTGGTCATCTAGCAGATCTTCCCTCAATTCCCTTCCTCTCCCTTCTTGGTGTCTCTACCTCCTCCCCTCCTCTCCCCAATGTCCTGGGACATTCTTCAAGTCCTAGTTCAAACCAATCACCTGAGGGTCTTTCTGATGTCCCAGCTACAAATGCCTCTTGCTCTTGGATGTTTTCCTTCAATCAATGTAAACACACAGAAATAGATATGTGTGCATTTGCCTAATTGTTTACATATCTTCCTCATCATAATATAAGTTCCTTAATGAAAAAGGCTGTTTTGCTTCTCTTTGTATCTCTGGTGCTTAGGGAAATATCTTATGCATAATGAGCACTTAATAAATTAGCATACTAGGGCCTTCAAAACCCTCCCCCCCACACACACTTTCCAGTCTTCTTACATGTTACTTCCTTCCCCAGCACCTGCTCACCCTTCCAGGCTTGAAATACTTTCCATTCTCATCTTTTATCTTCTTTAAGTCTTAGGTTCCACAAGAAGTTTTTGCCATCCAGCATCCCTCCTTAATTCTAGTACCTTCCCTCTGATAATCAGATATTCTGACATTATCTTGTCATTATCTCCCCTATTATACTCTGAGCTCACTGAGAATCAGGACTTTGTTTTTGGCTTTCTTTTTACCCTAAGAGCTCAGTACAGTGCCTCTCATATAGTAGGTACTTATTAAATACTAAATGCTTGTTGACTGGTTGATTACTTACACATAAGGACATAGTGATTAAAAATATACTGGCAGTCTTTAACTTCTTAAAATGTAACACACACACTCTCACACATCATAAGGCAGTACAGCACAGTGAAAAGAGAGCCCACCTTAGAGTCAGAAAGCTTTGGTGTTCACATACAACTAGGTGGCTAAGTGATGTAGCTTCCCAATGGCCCTGACATAGAAAACTTTAAATTGCACAGAAAATGCAGACCTGAATTGATAAGAGGAAGCTTCCTCATAGCTAGGGAGGTGGAGAAGAGGAGGTACTCTATTTATGAAATCACATATCTCAGTTCATGTTGTGTATACCTGTGCATCAACATCAATGAATACAAGCATTCAAGTATACCCATATGCATGCACAGTTAGGCAGGTGTACACTTAGACATACAAGCATAAATAACCAAATATAAACAGATAAGCACAGATTCACAAACAGATGCACAATACACATGCATTCTAAGGCAGTTTGGTGCAACTGGACAGAACACCAGCCTAAGAATCAGGAAAACTCCAACTCCTATTGGTTGTACCACCCTGGGCAAGTCCCATAACCTTTGGGTGCCCCAAGCAGCTTTCTAATGCTATCAGCAACAGAGAAGGTACTGACCTGCATTGATAAAGGAAGCTTCCTCAGGAGGGATTCACCATATTAGTGACATCACAAGTTCCAAATACACACACACACACATAACTTACTTGTTAAGTACAAACCCTTCCACATGCACATACATATGCATTCACATAGGAAGACATATTCAATTATACATATATGTGCACAAGTATGTATATATGCATATTTGTATATGCACCCCTACATATGCAATACATAATTACTACACTCACAGATATGTGCATATAAGTACACACATACACACGAACACACACACACACACATACACTCTTCTTGTCTCTAAGGCAGTCATTTCCCCAAAATTCTCTTTTCAAACTATTCACTGGAAAAACAAATACTGAAGCTACATAATGAGAAGACAAGACTCATTAAAAAGATTCTAATGTTGGAAAAGATTGAAGGCAAAAGGAAAAGGGGATGGCAGAGAAAGAGAGGGAGAAGACAATGTCATGGAAGTAACAGACTTCAGAAGAGAGTGAAGGATAGAAGAACTTGTCTTGCTATGTTTCATGGAGTCATGTCAAGAGTCAGACTACCAAACAACAACAAACACTGTGCTATGCACTGGAGATGCAAAAAAGGATGACAACAGTCTCTGGAATCAAGGAACTCACTTAGTCTTATGGTAGAAACAATATGCAAACAAATTTGTACAAACCAGATCAACAGAGGATAACTTGGTGATAGATGGCCAAAGGAAGGTGCCAGGATTAAGAAGGATTAGAAAAGGCCTCTTAAAGAAGGTAGGATTTCAGCTAAGACTAGAAGGAAATCAAAGAAACCAGGAGGCAGAGATGAGGAAGGAGAGAATCTGTAAGCATGATGGTTGCTGTTGGACAACCAATGAAAATATCCCAAATTGGAAGATGGAGTTTCTTGCAGGATGAACGGTCAGCAGGCCGTTGTTACTGGACTGCAGAGTAAGTGAAGTGAAGAAAGATGTAAGATGACCAGAAAGGAAGGAGGAGGCCAGACA